>NW_026536276.1:0-50525 GCF_028551555.1 Melozone crissalis | reverse complement strand
CCGGAGACGAAGAAGCTGCATCTTCGCGCAAAGACGATTCTGCCGCTCACAGTGCTCTGCGGTGTGCGCCTTCTGCCGAAAGAGGTCCGGGAGCGGTGCTTAGCTCTGCAGAGCACCGTACCTTCGTCTTTAGTCTCTCTTCTCGTCTACATCTTAGCAAAAAGCTTTTTCACTCTGTCTGGCAAGGAGAAACTGTGCCAGCACAGAAAACATCTCCCATCGTGTTCTAGAGGCTGCACGGAGTCTGCCGAGTGTTTTGCCAAGAAGAGAAAGAAAGTTGTCCAAAAACAGACTTGCAATCGAATGTTCAAGTGAATAGAAAAGGCAGGAGAGTGGTCCAGGTACTGTTTTCTCCCACTTGGCAAGCTGCGCACACAATCGCAGTGTTGTACAGCTTGTTTCATCACCTTTGCGAAGTTGCCGCTCTCTCCGGCTCCGGAGACGAGAAGCTGCTTCTTCGCGCAAAGACGATTCTGGCCGCCTCACTGTGCTCTGCGGTTGTGCGCCTTCTGCCGAAAGAGGTCCGGGAGCGATGCTTAGCTCTGCAGAGAACCATACGGTGCTTCTTTAGCCTCTCTTCTCGTCTACATCTTAGCAAAAAGCTTTTCCACTCTGTCTGGCAAGGAGAAAACCGTGCCAGCACAAAAAACATCTCCCATCGTGTTCTAGAGGCTGCACGGAGGTCTGCCGAGTGTTTTGCAAGAAGAGAAAGAAAGTTGTCCAAAACAGCTTGCAATCGAATGTTCATGTGAATAGAAAAGGCAGGAGAGTGGTCAGGTACTGTTTTCTCTCAGTTGGCAAGCTGCGCACACAATCGCAGTGTTGTACAGCTTGTTTCATCACCTTTGCGAAGTTGCCGCTCTGTCCGGCTCCCGGAGACGAAGAAGCTGCTTCTTCGCGCAAAGACGATTCTGCCGCTCACAGGTGCTCTGCGGTGTGCGCCTTCTGCCGAAAGACGTCCGGGAGCGGTGCTTAGCTCTGCAGAGCACCGTACCTTCGTCTTTAGCCTCTCTTCTCGTCTGGCATCTTAGCAAAAAGCTTTTCCACTCTGTCTGGCAAGGAGAAACTGTGCCAGCACAAAAAACATCTGTCCCATCGTGTTCTAGAGGCTGCACGGAGGTCTGCCGAGTGTTTTGCAAGAAGAGAAAGAAAGTTGTCCAAAACAGCTTGCAATCGAATGTTCAAGTGAATAGAAAAGGCAGGGAGAGTGGTCAGGTACTGTTTTCTTCTCAGTTGGCAAGCTGCGCACACAATCGCAGTGTTGGTACAGCTTGTTTTCATCACCTTTGCGAAGTTGCCGCTCTCTCCGGCTCCCGGAGGACGAAGAAGCTGCTTCTTCGCGCAAAGACGATTCTGCCGCTCACAGTGCTCTGCCGGTGTGCGCCTTCTGCCGAAAGAGGCCACGGGAGCGGTGCTTAGCTCTGCAGAGTACCATACGTGCTTCTTTAGCCTCTCTTCTCGTCTACATCTTAGCAAAAAGCTTTTCCACTCTGTCTGGCAAGGAGAAACTGTGCCAGCACAAAAAACATCTCCCATCGTGTTCTAGAGGCTGCACGGAGGTCTGCCGAGTGTTTTGCAAGAAGAGAAAGAAAGTTGTCCAAACAGCTTCCTATCGAATGTTCATGTGAATAGAAAAGGCAGGAGAGTGGTCAGGTACTGTTTTCTCTCAGTTGGCAAGCTGCGCACACAATCGCAGTGTTTGTACAGCTTGGTTTCATCACCTTTGCGAAGTTGCCCGCTCTCTCCGGCTCCCGGAGACGAAGAAGCCTGCTTCTTCTCGCGCAAAGACGATTCTGCCGCTCACAGTGCTCTGCGGTGTGCGCCTTCTGCCGAAAGAGGCCACGGGAGCGGTGCTTAGCTCTGCAGAGCACCGTACCTTCGTCTTTAGCCTCTCTTCTCGTCTACATCTTAGCAAAAAGCTTTTCCACTCTGTCTGGCAAGGAGAAAACCTGTGCCAGCACAGAAAACATCTCCCATCGTGTTCTAGAGGCTGCACGGAGGTCTGGCCGAGTGTTTTGCAAGAAGAGAAAGAAAGTTGTCCAAAACAGCTTGCAATCGAATGTTCATGTGAATAGAAAAGGCAGGAGAGTGGTCAGGTACTGTTTTCTCTCAGTTGGCAAGCTGCGCACACAATCGCAGTGTTGTACAGCTTGTTTCATCACCTTTGCGAAGTTGCCGCTCTCTCCGGCTCCGGAGACGAAGAAGCTGCTTCTTCGCGCAAAGACGATTCTGCGCTCACAGTGCTCTGCGGTGTGCGCCTTCTGCCGAAAGACGTCCGGGGAGCGGTGCTTAGCTCTGCAGAGCACCGTACTTCGTCTTTAGCCTCTCTTCACGGTCTACATCTTAGCAAAAAGCTTTTCCACTCTGTCTGGCAAGGAGAAACATGTGCCAGCACAGAAAACATCTCCCATCGTGTTCTAGAGGCTGCACGGAGGTCTGCCGAGTGTTTTGCAAGAAGAGAAAGAAAGTTGTCCAAAACAGCTTGCAATCGAACGTTCATGTGAATAGAAAAGGCAGGAGAGTGTCAGGTACTGTTTTCTCTCAGTTGCAAGCTGCGCACACAATCGCAAGTGTTGTACAGCTTGTTTCATCACCTTTGCGAAGTTGCCGCTCTCTCCGGCTCCCGGAGACGAAGAAGCTGCTTCTTCGCGCAAAGACGATTCTGCCGCTCACAGTGCTCAGCGGTGTGCGGCCTTCTGCCGAAAGACGTCCGGGAGCGGTGCTTAGCTCTGCAGAGCACCGTACCTTCGTCTTTAGCCTCTCTTCTCGTCTGCATTCTTAGCAAAAAGCTTTTCCACTCTGTCTGGCAAGGGAGGAAAACTGTGCCAGCACAGGAAAACATTCCTTCCCATCGTCCTTCCTAGAGGCTGCACGGGAGGTCGTGCCGAGTGTTTTGCAAGAAGAGGAAAGAAAGTTGTCCCAGAACAACTTGCAATCGAATGTTCATGTGAATGGAAAAGGCAGGAGAGTGGTCAGGTACTGTTTTCTCTCAGTTGGCACCGCTGCGCACACAATCGCAGTGTTGTACAGCTTGTTTCGATCACCTTTGCCAAGTTGCCGCTCTCTCCGGCTCCCGGAGACGAAGAAGCTGCTTCTTCGCGCAAAGACGATTCTGCCCGCTCACTGTGCTCTGCGGTGTGCGCCTTCTGCCGAAAGAGGCAAGGGAGCGGTGCTTAGCTCTGCAGAGTACCGTACCTTCGTCTTTAGCCTCTCTTCTCGTCTACATATTAGCAAAAAGCTTTTCCACTCTGTCTGGCAAGGACAAACTGTGCCAGCACACAAAACATCTCCCATCGTGTTCTAGAAGCTGCACGGAGGTCTGCCGAGTGTTTTGCAAGAAGAGAAAGAAAGTTGTCCAAAACAGCTTGCAATCGAATGTTCATGTGAATAGAAAAGGCAGGAGAGTGGTCAGGTACTGTTTTCTCTCAGCTGGCAAGCTGCGCACACAATCGCAGTGTTGTACAGCTTGTTTCATCACCTTTGCGAAGCTGCCGCTCTCTCCGGCTCCCGGAGACGAAGAAGCTGCTTCTTCGCGCAAAGACGATTCTGCCGCTCACAGTGCTCTGCGGTGTGCGCCTTCTGCCGAAAGAGGTCCGGGAGCGGTGCTTAGCTCTGCAGAGCACCGTACCTTCGTCTTTAGTCTCTCTTCTCGTCTACATCTTAGCAAAAAGCTTTTTCACTCTGTCTGGCAAGGAGAAACTGTGCCAGCACAGAAACATCTCCCATCGTGTTCTAGAGGCTGCACGGAGGGTCTGCGAGTGTTTTGCAAGAAGAGAAAGAAAGTTGTCCAAAACAGCTTGCAATCGAATGTTCAAGTGAATAGAAAAGGCAGGAGAGTGGTCAGGTACTGTTTTCTCCCACTTGGCAAGCTGCGCACACAACCGCAGTGTTGTACAGCTTGTTTCATCACCTTTGCGAAGTTGCCGCTCTCTCCGGCTCCCGGAGACGAAGAAGCTGCTTCTTCGCGCAAAGACGAGTTCTGCCGCTCACTGTGCTCTGCGGTGTGCGCCTTCTGCCGAAAGAGGTCCGGGAGCGATGCTTAGCTCTGCAGAGAACCATACGTGCTTCTTTAGCCTCTCTTCTCGTCTACATCTTAGCAAAAAGCTTTTCCACTCTGTCTGGCAAGGAGAAACCGTGCCAGCACAAAAAACATCTCCCATCGTGTTCTAGAGGCTGCACGGAGGTCTGCCGAGTGTTTGCAAGAAGAGAAAGAAAGTTGTCCAAAACAGCTTGCAATCGAATGTTCATGTGAATAGAAAAGGCAGGAGAGTGGTCAGGTACTGTTTTCTCTCAGTTGGCAAGCTGCGCACACAATCGCAGTGTTGTACAGCTTGTTTCATCACCTTTGCGAAGTTGCCGCTCTGTCCGGCTCCCGGAGACGAAGAAGCTGCTTCTTCGCGCAAAGACGATTCTGCCGCTCACAGTGCTCTGCGGTGTGCGCCTTCTGCCGAAAGACGTCCGGGAGCGGTGCTTAGCTCTGCAGAGCACCGTACCTTCGTCTTTAGCCTCTCTTCTCGTCTGCATCTTAGCAAAAAGCTTTTCCACTCTGTCTGGCAAGGAGAAACTGTGCAGCACAGAAAACATCTCCCATCGTCTTCTAGAGGCTGCACGGAGGTCTGCCGAGTGTTTTGCAAGAAGAGAAAGAAAGTTGTCCAAAACAGCTTGCAATCGAATGTTCAAGTGAATAGAAAAGGCAGGAGAGTGGTCAGGTACTGTTTTCTCTCAGTTGGCAAGCTGCGCACACAATCGCAGTGTTGTACAGCTTGTTTCATCACCTTTGCGAAGTTGCCGCTCTCTCCGGCTCCCCGGAGACGAAGAAGCTGCTTCTTCGCGCAAAGACGATTCTGCCGCTCACAGTGCTCTGCGGTTGTGCGCCTTCTGCCGAAAGAGGCACGGGAGCGGTGCTTAGCTCTGCAGAGCACCGTACCTTCGTCTTTAGCCTCTCTTCTCGTCTACATCTTAGCAAAAAGCTTTCCAATCTGTCTGGCAAGGAGAAACTGTGCCAGCACAAAAAACATCTCCCATCGTGTTCTAGAGGCTGCACGGAGGTCTGCCGAGTGTTTTGCAAGAAGAGAAAGAAAGTTGTCCAAAACAGCTTGCAATCGAATGTTCATGTGAATAGAAAAGGCAGGAGAGTGGTCAGGTACTGTTTTCTCTCAGTTGGCAAGCTGCGCACACAATCGCAGTGTTGTACAGCTTGTTTCATCACCTTTGCGAAGTTTCCCGCTCTCTCCGGCTCCCGGAGACGAAGAAGCTGCTTCTTCGCGCAAAGACGATTCTGCCGCTCACAGTGCTCTGCGGTGTGCGCCTTCTGCCGAAAGAGGCACGGGAGCGGTGCTTAGCTCTGCAGAGCACCGTACCTTCGTCTTAGCCTCTCTTCTCGTCTGCATCTTAGCAAAAAGCTTTTCCACTCTGTCTGGCAAGGAGAAACTGTGCCAGCACAAAAAACATCTCCCATCGTGTTCTAGAGGCTGCACGCAGGTCTGCCGAGTGTTTTGCATGAAGAGAAAGAAAGTTGTCCAAAACAGCTTGCAATCGAATGTTCAAGTGAATAGAAAAGGCAGGAGAGTGGTCAGGTACTGTTTTCTCTAAGTTGGCAAGCTGCGCACACAATCGCAGTGTTGTACAGCTTGTTTCATCACCTTTGCGAAGTTGCCGCTCTCTCCGGCTCCCGGAGACGAAGAAGCTGCTTCTTCGCGCAAAGACGATTCTGCCGCTCACTGTGCTCTGCGGTGTGCGCCTTCTGCCGAAAGAGGTCCGGGAGCGATGCTTAGCTCCTGCAAGAGTACCATACGTGCTTCTTTAGCCTCTCTTCTCGTCTACATCTTAGCAAAAAGCTTTTCCACTCTGTCTGGCAAGGAGAAACTGTGCCAGCACAAAAAACATTTCCCATCGTGTTCTAGAGGCTGCACGGAGGTCTGCCGAGTGTTTTGCAAGAAGAGAAAGAAAGTTGTCCAAACAGCTTCCTATCGAATGTTCATGTGAATAGAAAAGGCAGGAGAGTGGTCAGGTACTGTTTTCTCTCAGTTGGCAAGCTGCGCACACAATCGCAGTGTTGTACAGCTTGTTTCATCACCTTTGCGAAGTTGCCGCTCTCTCGGCTCCCGGAGACGAAGAAGCTGCTTCTTCGCGCAAAGACGATTCTGCCGCTCACAGTGCTCTGCGGTGTGCGCCTTCTGCCGAAAGAGGCACGGGAGCGGTGCTTAGCTCTGCAGAGCACCGTACCTTCGTCTTTAGCCTCTCTTCTCGTCTACATCTTAGCAAAAAGCTTTTCCACTCTGTCTGGCAAGGAGAACTGTGCCAGCACAGAAAACATCTCCCAACGTGTTCTAGAGGCTGCACGGAGGTCTGCCGAGTGTTTTGCAAGAAGAGAAAGAAAGTTGTCCAAAACAGCTTGCAATCGAATGTTCATGTGAATAGAAAAGGCAGGAGAGTGGTCAGGTACTGTTTTCTCTCAGTTGGCAAGCTGCGCACACAATCGCAGTGGTTGTACAGCTTGTTTCATCACCTTTGCGAAGCTGCCGCTCTCTCCGGCTCCCGGAGACGAAGAAGCTGCTTCTTCGCGCAAAGACGATTCTGCCGCTCACAGTGCTCTGCGGTGTGCGCCTTCTGCCGAAAGAGGCACGGGAGCGGTGCTTAGCTCTGCAGAGCACCGTACCTTCGTCTTTAGCCTCTCTTCTCGTCTACATCTTAGCAAAAAGCTTTTCCACTCTGTCTGGCAAGGAGAAACTGTGCCAGCACAAAAAACATCTCCCATCGTGCTCTAGAGGCTGCACGGAGGTCTGCCGAGTGTTTTTGCAAGAAGAGAAAGAAAGTTGTCCAAAACAGCTTGCAATCGAATGTTCATGTGAATAGAAAAGGCAGGAGAGTGGTCAGGTACTGTTTTCTCTCACTTGGCAAGCTGCGCACACAATCGCAGTGTTGTACAGCTTGTTTCATCACCTTTGCGAAGTTGCCGCTCTCTCCGGCTCCCGGAGACGAAGAAGCTGCTTCTTCGCGCAAAGACGATTCTGCCGCTCACCAGTGCTCTGCGGGTGTGCGCCTTCTGCCGAAAGAGGCACGGGAGCGGTGCTTAGCTCTGCAGAGCACCGTACCTTCGTCTTTAGCCTCTCTTCTCGTCTACATCTTAGCAAAAAGCTTTTCCACTCTGTCTGGCAAGGACAAACTGTGCCAGCACAGAAAAACATCTCCCATCGTGTTCTAGAAGCTGCACGGAGGTCTGCCGAGTGTTTTGCAAGAAGAGAAAGAAAGTTGTCCAAAAACAGCTTGCAATCGAATGTTCATGTGAATAGAAAAGGCAGGAGAGTGGTCAGGTACTGTTTTCTCTCAGTTGGCAAGCTTGCGCACACAATCGCAGTGTTGTACAGCTTGTTTCATCACCTTTGCGAAGTTGCCGCTCTCTCCGGCTCCCGGAGACGAAGAAGCTGCTTCTTCGCGCAAAGACGATTCTGCCGCTCACAGTGCTCTGCGGTGTGCGCCTTCTGCCGAAAGACGTCCGGGAGCGGTGCTTAGCTCTGCAGAGCACCGTACCTTCGTCTTTAGCCTCTCTTCTCGTCTGCATCTTAGCAAAAAGCTTTTCCACTCTGTCTGGCAAGGAGAAACTGTGCCAGCACAGAAAACATCTCCCATCGTCTTCTAGAGGCTGCACGGAGGTCTGCCGAGTGTTTTGCAAGAAGAGAAAGAAAGTTGTCCAAAACAGCTTGCAATCGAATGTTCAAGTGAATAGAAAAGGCAGGAGAGTGGTCAGGTACTGTTTTCTCTCAGTTGGCAAGCTGCGCACACAATCGCAGTGTTGTACAGCTTGTTTTCATCACCTTTGCCAAGTTGCCGCTCTCTCCGCCTCCCGGAGACGAAGAAGCTGCTTCTTCGCGCAAAGACGATTCTGCCGCTCACAGTGCTCTGCGGTGTGCGCCTTCTGCCGAAAGAGGCACGGGAGCGGTGCTTAGCTCTGCAGAGCACCGTACCTTCGTCTTTAGCCTCTCTTCTCGTCTACATCTTAGCAAAAAGCTTTTCCACTCTGTCTGGCAAGGAGAAACTGTGCCAGCACAAAAAACATCTCCCATCGTGTTCTAGAGGCTGCACGGAGGTCTGCCGAGTGTTTTGCAAGAAGAGAAAAGAAAGTTGTCCAAAACAGCTTGCAATTGAATGATCATGTGAATACAAAGGCAGGAGAAGGGGTCAGGTACTGTTTTCTCTCACTTGGCAAGCTGCGCACACAATCGCAGTGTTGTACAGCTTGTTTCATCACCTTTGCCAAGTTGCCGCTCTCTCCGGCTCCCGGAGACGAAGAAGCTGCTTCTTCGCGCAAAGACGACTCTGCCGCTCACAGTGCTCTGCGGTGTGCGCCTTCTGCCGAAAGAGGTCCGGGAGCGGTGCTTAGCTCTGCAGAGCACCGTACCTTCGTCTTTAGCCTCTCTTCTCGTCTACATCTTAGCAAAAAGCTTTTCCACTCTGTCTGGCAAGGAGAAACTGTGCCAGCACAAAAAACATCTCCCAACGTGTTCTAGAGGCTGCACGGAGGTCTGCCGAGTGTTTTGCAAGAAGAGAAAGAAAGTTGTCCAAAACAGCTTGCAATCGAATGTTCATGTGAATAGAAAAGGCAGGAGAGTGGTCAGGTACTGTTTTCTCTCAGTTGGCAAGCTGCGCACACAATCGCAGTGTTGTACAGCTTGTTTCATCACCTTTGCGAAGCTGCCGCTCTCTCCGGCTCCCGGAAACGAAGAAGCTGATTCTTCGCGCAAAGATGATTCTGCCGCTCACAGTGCTCTGCGGTGTGCGCCTTCTGCCGAAAGAGGCACGGGAGCGGTGCTTAGCTCTACAGAGCACCGTACCTTCGTCTTTAGCCTCTCTTCTCGTCTACATCTTAGCAAAAAGCTTTTCCACTCTGTCTGGCAGGGAGAAACTGTGCCAGCACAAAAAACATCTCCCATCGTTTTCTAGAGGCTGCACGGAGGTCTGCCGAGTGTTTTGCATGAAGAGAAAGAAAGTTGTCCAAAACAGCTTGCAATCGAATGTTCAAGTGAATAGAAAAGGCAGGAGAGTGGTCAGGTACTGTTTTCTCCCACTTGCCAAGCTGCGCACACAATCGCAGTGTTGTACAGCTTGTTTCATCACCTTTGCGAAGTTGCCGCTCTCTCCGGCTCCCGGAGACGAAGAAGCTGCTTCTTCGCGCAAAGACGATTCTGCCGCTCACTGTGCTCTGCGGTGTGCGCCTTCTGCCGAAAGAGGCACGGGAGCGGTGCTTAGCTCTACAGAGCACCGTACCTTCGTCTTTAGCCTCTCTTCTCGTCTACATCTTAGCAAAAAGCTTTTCCACTCTGTCTGGCAAGGAGAAACTGTGCCAGCACAGAAAACATCTCCCATCGTGTTCTATAGGCTGCACGGAGGTCTGCCGAGTGTTTTGCAAGAAGAGAAAGAAAGTTGTCCAAAACAGCTTGCAATCGAATGTTCATGTGAATAGAAAAGGCAGGAGAGTGGTCAGGTACTGTTTTCTCTCAGTTGGCAAGCTGCGCACACAATCGCAGTGTTGTACAGCTTGTTTCATCACCTTTGCGAAGTTGCCGCTCTCTCCGGCTCCCGGAGACGAAGAAGCTGCTTCTTCGCGCAAAGACGATTCTGCCGCTCACAGTGCTCTGCGGTGTGCGCCTTCTGCCGAAAGACGTCCGGGAGCGGTGCTTAGCTCTGCAGAGCACCGTACCTTCGTCTTTAGCCTCTCTTCTCGTCTACATCTTAGCAAAAAGCTTTTCCACTCTGTCTGGCAAGGAGAAACTGTGCCAGCACAAAAAACATCTCCCATCGTGTTCTAGAGGCTGCACGGAGGTCTGCCGAGTGTTTTGCAAGAAGAGAAAGAAAGTTGTCCAAAACAGCTTGCAATCGAATGTTCAAGTGTATAGAAAAGGCAGGAGAGTGGTCAGGTACTGTTTTCTCTCAGTTGGCAAGCTGCGCACACAATCGCAGTGTTGTACAGCTTGTTTCATCACCTTTGCGAAGCTGCCGCTCTCTCCGGCTCCCGGAGACGAAGAAGCTGCTTCTTCGCGCAAAGACGATTCTGCCGCTCACAGTGCTCTGCGGTGTGCGCCTTCTGCTGAAAGACGTCCGGGAGCGGTGCTTAGCTCTGCAGAGCACCGTACCTTCGTCTTTAGCCTCTCTTCTCGTCTACATCTTAGCAAAAAGCTTTTCCACTCTGTCTGGCAAGGAGAAACTGTGCCAGCACAGAAAACATCTCCCATCGTGTTCTAGAGGCTGCACGGAGGTCTGCCGAGTGTTTTGCATGAAGAGAAAGAAAGTTGTCCAAAACATCTTGCAATCGAACGTTCATGTGAATAGAAAAGGCAGGAGAGTGGTCAGGTACTGTTTTCTCTCAGTTGGCAAGCTGCGCACACAATCGCAGTGTTGTACAGCTTGTTTCATCACCTTTGCCAAGTTGCCGCTCTCTCCGGCTCCCGGAGACGAAGAAGCTGCTTCTTCGCGCAAAGACGATTCTGCCGCTCACAGTGCTCTGCGGTGTGCGCCTTCTGCCGAAAGAGGCACGGGAGCGGTGCTTAGCTCTGCAGAGCACCGTACCTTCGTCTTTAGCCTCTCTTCTCGTCTGCATCTTAGCAAAAAGCTTTTCCACTCTGTCTGGCAAGGAGAAACTGTGCCAGCACAGAAAACATCTCCCATCGTCTTCTAGAGGCTGCACGGAGGTCTGCCGAGTGTTTTGCAAGAAGAGAAAGAAAGTTGTCCAGAACAACTTGCAATCGAATATTCATGTGAATGGAAAAGGCAGGAGAGTGGTCAGGTACTGTTTTCTCTCACTTGGCACGCTGCGCACACAATCGCAGTGTTGTACAGCTTGTTTCATCACCTTTGCGAAGCTGCCGCTCTCTCCGGCTCCCGGAGACGAAGAAGCTGCTTCTTCGCGCAAAGACGATTCTGCCGCTCACAGTGCTCTGCGGTGTGCGCCTTCTGCCGAAAGAGCCCCGGGAGCGGTGCTTAGCTCTGCAGAGCACCGTACCTTCGTCTTTAGCCTCTCTTTCGTCTACATCTTAGCAAAAAGCTTTTCCACTCTGTCTGGCAAGGAGAAACTGTGCCAGCACAAAAAACATCTCCCATCGTGTTCTAGAGGCTGCACGGAGGTCTGCCGAGTGTTTTGCAAGAAGAGAAAGAAAGTTGTCCAAAACAGCTTGCAATCGAATGTTCATGTGAATAGAAAAGGCAGGAGAGTGGTCAGGTACTGTTTTCTCTCAGTTGGCAAGCTGCGCACACAATCGCAGTGTTGTACAGCTTGTTTCATCACCTTTGCGAAGTTGCCGCTCTCTCCGGCTCCCGGAGACGAAGAAGCTGCTTCTTCGCGCAAAGACGATTCTGCCGCTCACAGTGCTCTGCGGTGTGCGCCTTGTGCCGAAAGAGGTCCGGGAGCGGTGCTTAGCTCTGCAGAGCACCGTACCTTCGTCTTTAGCCTCTCTTCTCGTCTACATCTTAGCAAAAAGCTTTTCCACTCTGTCTGGCAAGGAGAAACTGTGCCAGCACAGAAAACATCTCCCATCGTGTTCTAGAGGCTGCACGGAGGTCTGCCGAGTGTTTTGCAAGAAGAGAAAGAAAGTTGTCCAAAACAGCTTGCAATCGAACGTTCATGTGAATAGAAAAGGCAGGAGAGTGGTCAGGTACTGTTTTCTCTCAGTTGGCAAGCTGCGCACACAATCGCAGTGTTGTACAGCTTGTTTCATCACCTTTGCGAAGTTGCCGCTCTCTCCGGCTCCCGGAGACGAAGAAGCTGCTTCTTCGCGCAAAGACGATTCTGCCGCTCACAGTGCTCTGCGGTGTGCGCCTTCTGCCGAAAGAGGCACGGGAGCGGTGCTTAGCTCTGCAGAGCACCGTACCTTCGTCTTTAGCCTCTCTTCTCGTCTACATCTTAGCAAAAAGCTTTTCCACTCTGTCTGGCAAGGAGAAACTGTGCCAGCACAAAAAACATCTCCCAACGTGTTCTAGAAGCTGCACGGAGGTCTGCCGAGTGTTTTGCAAGAAGAGAAAGAAAGTTGTCCAAAACAGCTTGCAATCGAATGTTCATGTGAATAGAAAAGGCAGGAGAGTGGTCAGGTACTGTTTTCTCTCAGTTGGCAAGCTGCGCACACAATCGCAGTGTTGTACAGCTTGTTTCATCACCTTTGCGAAGTTGCCGCTCTCTCCGGCTCCCGGAGACGAAGAAGCTGCTTCTTCGCGCAAAGACGATTCTGCCGCTCACAGTGCTCTGCGGTGTGCGCCTTCTGCCGAAAGACGTCCGGGAGCGGTGCTTAGCTCTGCAGAGCACCGTACCTTCGTCTTTAGCCTCTCTTCTCGTCTACATCTTAGCAAAAAGCTTTTCCACTCTGTCTGGCAAGGAGAAACTGTGCCAGCACAAAAAACATCTCCCATCGTGTTCTAGAGGCTGCACGGAGGTCTGCCGAGTGTTTTGCAAGAAGAGAAAGAAAGTTGTCCAAAACAGCTTCCAATCGAATGTTCAAGTGTATAGAAAAGGCAGGAGAGTGGTCAGGTACTGTTTTCTCTCAGTTGGCAAGCTGCGCACACAATCGCAGTGTTGTACAGCTTGTTTCATCACCTTTGCGAAGCTGCCGCTCTCTCCGGCTCCCGGAGACGAAGAAGCTGCTTCTTCGCGCAAAGACGATTCTGCCGCTCACAGTGCTCTGCGGTGTGCGCCTTCTGCTGAAAGACGTCCGGGAGCGGTGCTTAGCTCTGCAGAGCACCGTACCTTCGTCTTTAGCCTCTCTTCTCGTCTACATCTTAGCAAAAAGCTTTTCCACTCTGTCTGGCAAGGAGAAACTGTGCCAGCACAGAAAACATCTCCCATCGTGTTCTAGAGGCTGCACGGAGGTCTGCCGAGTGTTTTGCAAGAAGAGAAAGAAAGTTGTCCAAAACAGCTTGCAATCGAACGTTCATGTGAATAGAAAAGGCAGGAGAGTGGTCAGGTACTGTTTTCTCTCAGTTGGCAAGCTGCGCACACAATCGCAGTGTTGTACAGCTTGTTTCATCACCTTTGCGAAGTTGCCGCTCTCTCCGGCTCCCGGAGACGAAGAAGCTGCTTCTTCGCGCAAAGACGATTCTGCCGCTCACAGTGCTCTGCGGTGTGCGCCTTCTGCCGAAAGAGGCACGGGAGCGGTGCTTAGCTCTGCAGAGCACCGTACCTTCGTCTTTAGCCTCTCTTCTCGTCTGCATCTTAGCAAAAAGCTTTTCCACTCTGTCTGGCAAGGAGAAACTGTGCCAGCACAGAAAACATCTCCCATCGTCTTCTAGAGGCTGCACGGAGGTCTGCCGAGTGTTTTGCAAGAAGAGAAAGAAAGTTGTCCAGAACAACTTGCAATCGAATGTTCATGTGAATGGAAAAGGCAGGAGAGTGGTCAGGTACTGTTTTCTCTCAGTTGGCACGCTGCGCACACAATCGCAGTGTTGTACAGCTTGTTTCATCACCTTTGCGAAGCTGCCGCTCTCTCCGGCTCCCGGAGACGAAGAAGCTGCTTCTTCGCGCAAAGACGATTCTGCCGCTCACAGTGCTCTGCGGTGTGCGCCTTCTGCCGAAAGAGCCCCGGGAGCGGTGCTTAGCTCTGCAGAGCACCGTACCTTCGTCTTTAGCCTCTCTTCTCGTCTACATCTTAGCAAAAAGCTTTTCCACTCTGTCTGGCAAGGAGAAACTGTGCCAGCACAAAAAACATCTCCCATCGTGTTCTAGAGGCTGCACGGAGGTCTGCCGAGTGTTTTGCAAGAAGAGAAAGAAAGTTGTCCAAAACAGCTTGCAATCGAATGTTCATGTGAATAGAAAAGGCAGGAGAGTGGTCAGGTACTGTTTTCTCTCAGTTGGCAAGCTGCGCACACAATCGCAGTGTTGTACAGCTTGTTTCATCACCTTTGCGAAGTTGCCGCTCTCTCCGGCTCCCGGAGACGAAGAAGCTGCTTCTTCGCGCAAAGACGATTCTGCCGCTCACAGTGCTCTGCGGTGTGCGCCTTGTGCCGAAAGAGGTCCGGGAGCGGTGCTTAGCTCTGCAGAGCACCGTACCTTCGTCTTTAGCCTCTCTTCTCGTCTACATCTTAGCAAAAAGCTTTTCCACTCTGTCTGGCAAGGAGAAACTGTGCCAGCACAGAAAACATCTCCCATCGTGTTCTAGAGGCTGCACGGAGGTCTGCCGAGTGTTTTGCAAGAAGAGAAAGAAAGTTGTCCAAAACAGCTTGCAATCGAACGTTCATGTGAATAGAAAAGGCAGGAGAGTGGTCAGGTACTGTTTTCTCTCAGTTGGCAAGCTGCGCACACAATCGCAGTGTTGTACAGCTTGTTTCATCACCTTTGCGAAGTTGCCGCTCTCTCCGGCTCCCGGAGACGAAGAAGCTGCTTCTTCGCGCAAAGACGATTCTGCCGCTCACAGTGCTCTGCGGTGTGCGCCTTCTGCCGAAAGAGGCACGGGAGCGGTGCTTAGCTCTGCAGAGCACCGTACCTTCGTCTTTAGCCTCTCTTCTCGTCTACATCTTAGCAAAAAGCTTTTCCACTCTGTCTGGCAAGGAGAAACTGTGCCAGCACAAAAAACATCTCCCAACGTGTTCTAGAAGCTGCACGGAGGTCTGCCGAGTGTTTTGCAAGAAGAGAAAGAAAGTTGTCCAAAACAGCTTGCAATCGAATGTTCATGTGAATAGAAAAGGCAGGAGAGTGGTCAGGTACTGTTTTCTCTCAGTTGGCAAGCTGCGCACACAATCGCAGTGTTGTACAGCTTGTTTCATCACCTTTGCGAAGTTGCCGCTCTCTCCGGCTCCCGGAGACGAAGAAGCTGCTTCTTCGCGCAAAGATGATTCTGCCGCTCACAGTGCTCTGCGGTGTGCGCCTTCTGCCGAAAGAGGCACGGGAGCGGTGCTTAGCTCTACAGAGCACCGTACCTTCGTCTTTAGCCTCTCTTCTCGTCAACATCTTAGCAAAAAGCTTTTCCACTCTGTCTGGCAGGGAGAAACTGTGCCAGCACAAAAAACATCTCCCATCGTTTTCTAGAGGCTGCACGGAGGTCTGCCGAGTGTTTTGCATGAAGAGAAAGAAAGTTGTCCAAAACAGCTTGCAATCGAATGTTCAAGTGAATAGAAAAGGCAGGAGAGTGGTCAGGTACTGTTTTCTCTCAGTTGGCAAGCTGCGCACACAATCGCAGTGTTGTACAGCTTGTTTCATCACCTTTGCGAAGTTGCCGCTCTCTCCGGCTCCCGGAGACGAAGAAGCTGCTTCTTCGCGCAAAGACGATTCTGCCGCTCACTGTGCTCTGCGGTGTGCGCCTTCTGCCGAAAGAGGTCCGGGAGCGATGCTTAGCTCTGCAGAGTACCATACGTGCTTCTTTAGCCTCTCTTCTAGTCTACATCTTAGCAAAAAGCTTTTCCACTCTGTCTGGCAAGGAGAAACTGTGCCAGCACAAAAAACATCTCCCATCGTGTTCTAGAGGCTGCACGGAGGTCTGCCGAGTGTTTTGCAAGAAGAGAAAGAAAGTTGTCCAAAACAGCTTGCAATCGAATGTTCATGTGAATAGAAAAGGCAGGAGAGTGGTCAGGCACTGTTTTCTCTCAGTTGGCAAGCTGCGCACACAATCGCAGTGTTGTACAGCTTGTTTCATCACCTTTGCGAAGTTGCCGCTCTCTCCGGCTCCCGGAGACGAAGAAGCTGCTTCTTCGCGCAAAGACGATTCTGCCGCTCACAGTGCTCTGCGGTGTGCGCCTTCTGCCGAAAGAGGTCCGGGAGCGGTGCTTAGCTCTGCAGAGCACCGTACCTTCGTCTTTAGCCTCTCTTCTCGTCTACATCTTAGCAAAAAGCTTTTCCACTCTGTCTGGCAAGGACAAACTGTGCCAGCACAGAAAACATCTCCCATCGTGTTCTAGAGGCTGCACGGAGGTCTGCCGAGTGTTTTGCAAGAAGAGAAAGAAAGTTGTCCAAAACAGCTTGCAATCGAATGTTCAAGTGAATAGAAAAGGCAGGAGAGTGGTCAGGTACTGTTTTCTCTCACTTGGCAAGCTGCGCACACAATCGCAGTGTTGTACAGCTTGTTTCATCACCTTTGCCAAGTTGCCGCTCTCTCCGGCTCCCGGAGACGAAGAAGCTGCTTCTTCGCGCAAAGACGATTCTGCCGCTCACAGTGCTCTGCGGTGTGCGCCTTCTGCCGAAAGACGTCCGGGAGCGGTGCTTAGCTCTGCAGAGCACCGTACCTTCGTCTTTAGCCTCTCTTCTCGTCTACATCTTAGCAAAAAGCTTTTCCACTCTGTCTGGCAAGGAGAAACTGTGCCAGCACAAAAAACATCTCCCAACGTGTTCTAGAGGCTGCACGGAGGTCTGCCGAGTGTTTTGCAAGAAGAGAAAGAAAGTTGTCCAAAACAGCTTGCAATCGAATGTTCATGTGAATAGAAAAGGCAGGAGAGTGGTCAGGTACTGTTTTCTCTCAGTTGGCAAGCTGCGCACACAATCGCAGTGTTGTACAGCTTGTTTCATCACCTTTGCGAAGTTGCCGCTCTCTCCGGCTCCCGGAGACGAAGAAGCTGCTTCTTCGCGCAAAGATGATTCTGCCGCTCACAGTGCTCTGCGGTGTGCGCCTTCTGCCGAAAGAGGCACGGGAGCGGTGCTTAGCTCTACAGAGCACCGTACCTTCGTCTTTAGCCTCTCTTCTCGTCAACATCTTAGCAAAAAGCTTTTCCACTCTGTCTGGCAGGGAGAAACTGTGCCAGCACCAAAAACATCTCCCATCGTCTTCTAGAGGCTGCACGGAGGTCTGCCGAGTGTTTTGCATGAAGAGAAAGAAAGTTGTCCAAAACAGCTTGCAATCGAATGTTCAAGTGAATAGAAAAGGCAGGAGAGTGGTCAGGTACTGTTTTCTCTCAGTTGGCAAGCTGCGCACACAATCGCAGTGTTGTACAGCTTGTTTCATCACCTTTGCGAAGTTGCCGCTCTCTCCGGCTCCCGGAGACGAAGAAGCTGCTTCTTCGCGCAAAGACGATTCTGCCGCTCACTGTGCTCTGCGGTGTGCGCCTTCTGCCGAAAGAGGTCCGGGAGCGATGCTTAGCTCTGCAGAGTACCATACGTGCTTCTTTAGCCTCTCTTCTAGTCTACATCTTAGCAAAAAGCTTTTCCACTCTGTCTGGCAAGGAGAAACTGTGCCAGCACAGAAAACATCTCCCATCGTGTTCTAGAGGCTGCACGGAGGTCTGCCGAGTGTTTTGCAAGAAGAGAAAGAAAGTTGTCCAAAACAGCTTGCAATCGAATGTTCATGTGAATAGAAAAGGCAGGAGAGTGGTCAGGTACTGTTTTCTCTCAGTTGGCAAGCTGCGCACACAATCGCAGTGTTGTACAGCTTGTTTCATCACCTTTGCGAAGTTCCCGCTCTCTCCGGCTCCCGGAGACGAAGAAGCTGCTTCTTCGCGCAAAGACGATTCTGCCGCTCACAGTGCTCTGCGGTGTGCGCCTTCTGCCGAAAGAGGTCCGGGAGCGGTGCTTAGCTCTGCAGAGCACCGTACCTTCGTCTTTAGCCTCTCTTCTCGTCTACATCTTAGCAAAAAGCTTTTCCACTCTGTCTGGCAAGGACAAACTGTGCCAGCACAGAAAACATCTCCCATCGTGTTCTAGAGGCTGCACGGAGGTCTGCCGAGTGTTTTGCAAGAAGAGAAAGAAAGTTGTCCAAAACAGCTTGCAATCGAATGTTCAAGTGAATAGAAAAGGCAGGAGAGTGGTCAGGTACTGTTTTCTCTCACTTGGCAAGCTGCGCACACAATCGCAGTGTTGTACAGCTTGTTTCATCCCCTTTGCCAAGTTGCCGCTCTCTCCGGCTCCCGGAGACGAAGAAGCTGCTTCTTCGCGCAAAGACGATTCTGCCGCTCACAGTGCTCTGCGGTGTGCGCCTTCTGCCGAAAGAGGCACGGGAGCGGTGCTTAGCTCTGCAGAGCACCGTACCTTCGTCTTTAGCCTCTCTTCTCGTCTACATCTTAGCAAAAAGCTTTTCCACTCTGTCTGGCAAGGAGAAACTGTGCCAGCACAGAAAACATCTCCCATCGTGTTCTAGAGGCTGCACGGAGGTCTGCCGAGTGTTTTGCAAGAAGAGAAAGAAAGTTGTCCAAAACAGCTTGCAATCGAATGTTCAAGTGTATAGAAAAGGCAGGAGAGTGGTCAGGTACTGTTTTCTCTCAGTTGGCAAGCTGCGCACACAATCGCAGTGTTGTACAGCTTGTTTCATCACCTTTGCGAAGTTGCCGCTCTCTCCGGCTCCCGGAGACGAAGAAGCTGCTTCTTCGCGCAAAGACGATTCTGCCGCTCACAGTGCTCTGCGGTGTGCGCCTTCTGCCGAAAGACGTCCGGGAGCGGTGCTTAGCTCTGCAGAGCACCGTACCTTCGTCTTTAGCCTCTCTTCTCGTCTACATCTTAGCAAAAAGCTTTTCCACTCTGTCTGGCAAGGAGAAACTGTGCCAGCACAGAAAACATCTCCCATCGTGTTCTAGAGGCTGCACGGAGGTCTGCCGAGTGTTTTGCAAGAAGAGAAAGAAAGTTGTCCAAAACAGCTTGCAATCGAACGTTCATGTGAATAGAAAAGGCAGGAGAGTGGTCAGGTACTGTTTTCTCTCAGTTGGCAAGCTGCGCACACAATCGCAGTGTTGTACAGCTTGTTTCATCACCTTTGCGAAGTTGCCGCTCTCTCCGGCTCCCGGAGACGAAGAAGCTGCTTCTTCGCGCAAAGACGATTCTGCCGCTCACAGTGCTCTGCGGTGTGCGCCTTCTGCCGAAAGAGGTCCGGGAGCGGTGCTTAGCTCTGCAGAGCACCGTACCTTCGTCTTTAGCCTCTCTTCTCGTCTGCATCTTAGCAAAAAGCTTTTCCACTCTGTCTGGCAAGGAGAAACTGTGCCAGCACAGAAAACATCTCCCATCGTCTTCTAGAGGCTGCACGGAGGTCTGCCGAGTGTTTTGCAAGAAGAGAAAGAAAGTTGTCCAGAACAACTTGCAATCGAATGTTCATGTGAATGGAAAAGGCAGGAGAGTGGTCAGGTACTGTTTTCTCTCAGTTGGCACGCTGCGCACACAATCGCAGTGTTGTACAGCTTGTTTCATCACCTTTGCCAAGTTGCCGCTCTCTCCGGCTCCCGGAGACGAAGAAGCTGCTTCTTCGCGCAAAGACGATTCTGCCGCTCACTGTGCTCTGCGGTGTGCGCCTTCTGCCGAAAGAGGTCCGGGAGCGGTGCTTAGCTCTGCAGAGCACCGTACCTTCGTCTTTAGCCTCTCTTCTCGTCAACATATTAGCAAAAAGCTTTTCCACTCTGTCTGGCAAGGACAAACTGTGCCAGCACACAAAACATCTCCCATCGTGTTCTAGAAGCTGCACGGAGGTCTGCCGAGTGTTTTGCAAGAAGAGAAAGAAAGTTGTCCAAAACAGCTTGCAATCGAATGTTCATGTGAATAGAAAAGGCAGGAGAGTGGTCAGGTACTGTTTTCTCTCAGCTGGCAAGCTGCGCACACAATCGCAGTGTTGTACAGCTTGTTTCATCACCTTTGCGAAGCTGCCGCTCTCTCCGGCTCCCGGAGACGAAGAAGCTGCTTCTTCGCGCAAAGACGATTCTGCCGCTCACAGTGCTCTGCGGTGTGCGCCTTCTGCCGAAAGAGGTCCGGGAGCGGTGCTTAGCTCTGCAGAGCACCGTACCTTCGTCTTTAGTCTCTCTTCTCGTCTACATCTTAGCAAAAAGCTTTTTCACTCTGTCTGGCAAGGAGAAACTGTGCCAGCACAGAAAACATCTCCCATCGTGTTCTAGAGGCTGCACGGAGGTCTGCCGAGTGTTTTGCAAGAAGAGAAAGAAAGTTGTCCAAAACAGCTTGCAATCGAATGTTCAAGTGAATAGAAAAGGCAGGAGAGTGGTCAGGTACTGTTTTCTCCCACTTGGCAAGCTGCGCACACAATCGCAGTGTTGTACAGCTTGTTTCATCACCTTTGCGAAGTTGCCGCTCTCTCCGGCTCCCGGAGACGAAGAAGCTGCTTCTTCGCGCAAAGACGATTCTGCCGCTCACTGTGCTCTGCGGTGTGCGCCTTCTGCCGAAAGAGGTCCGGGAGCGATGCTTAGCTCTGCAGAGAACCATACGTGCTTCTTTAGCCTCTCTTCTCGTCTACATCTTAGCAAAAAGCTTTTCCACTCTGTCTGGCAAGGAGAAACCGTGCCAGCACAAAAAACATCTCCCATCGTGTTCTAGAGGCTGCACGGAGGTCTGCCGAGTGTTTTGCAAGAAGAGAAAGAAAGTTGTCCAAAACAGCTTGCAATCGAATGTTCATGTGAATAGAAAAGGCAGGAGAGTGGTCAGGTACTGTTTTCTCTCAGTTGGCAAGCTGCGCACACAATCGCAGTGTTGTACAGCTTGTTTCATCACCTTTGCGAAGTTGCCGCTCTCTCCGGCTCCCGGAGACGAAGAAGCTGCTTCTTCGCGCAAAGACGATTCTGCCGCTCACAGTGCTCTGCGGTGTGCGCCTTCTGCCGAAAGACGTCCGGGAGCGGTGCTTAGCTCTGCAGAGCACCGTACCTTCGTCTTTAGCCTCTCTTCTCGTCTGCATCTTAGCAAAAAGCTTTTCCACTCTGTCTGGCAAGGAGAAACTGTGCCAGCACAGAAAACATCTCCCATCGTCTTCTAGAGGCTGCACGGAGGTCTGCCGAGTGTTTTGCAAGAAGAGAAAGAAAGTTGTCCAAAACAGCTTGCAATCGAATGTTCAAGTGAATAGAAAAGGCAGGAGAGTGGTCAGGTACTGTTTTCTCTCAGTTGGCAAGCTGCGCACACAATCGCAGTGTTGTACAGCTTGTTTCATCACCTTTGCGAAGTTGCCGCTCTCTCCGGCTCCCGGAGACGAAGAAGCTGCTTCTTCGCGCAAAGACGATTCTGCCGCTCACTGTGCTCTGCGGTGTGCGCCTTCTGCCGAAAGAGGTCCGGGAGCGATGCTTAGCTCTGCAGAGTACCATACGTGCTTCTTTAGCCTCTCTTCTAGTCTACATCTTAGCAAAAAGCTTTTCCACTCTGTCTGGCAAGGAGAAACTGTGCCAGCACAAAAAACATCTCCCATCGTGTTCTAGAGGCTGCACGGAGGTCTGCCGAGTGTTTTGCAAGAAGAGAAAGAAAGTTGTCCAAAACAGCTTCCTATCGAATGTTCATGTGAATAGAAAAGGCAGGAGAGTGGTCAGGTACTGTTTTCTCTCAGTTGGCAAGCTGCGCACACAATCGCAGTGTTGTACAGCTTGTTTCATCACCTTTGCGAAGTTGCCGCTCTCTCCGGCTCCCGGAGACGAAGAAGCTGCTTCTTCGCGCAAAGACGATTCTGCCGCTCACAGTGCTCTGCGGTGTGCGCCTTCTGCCGAAAGAGGTCCGGGAGCGGTGCTTAGCTCTGCAGAGCACCGTACCTTCGTCTTTAGCCTCTCTTCTCGTCTACATCTTAGCAAAAAGCTTTTCCACTCTGTCTGGCAAGGAGAAACTGTGCCAGCACAGAAAACATCTCCCATCGTCTTCTAGAGGCTGCACGGAGGTCTGCCGAGTGTTTTGCAAGAAGAGAAAGAAAGTTGTCCAAAACAGCTTGCAATCGAATGTTCAAGTGAATAGAAAAGGCAGGAGAGTGGTCAGGTACTGTTTTCTCTCACTTGGCAAGCTGCGCACACAATCGCAGTGTTGTACAGCTTGTTTCATCACCTTTGCCAAGTTGCCGCTCTCTCCGGCTCCCGGAGACGAAGAAGCTGCTTCTTCGCGCAAAGACGATTCTGCCGCTCACAGTGCTCTGCGGTGTGCGCCTTCTGCCGAAAGAGGCACGGGAGCGGTGCTTAGCTCTGCAGAGCACCGTACCTTCGTCTTTAGCCTCTCTTCTCGTCTACATCTTAGCAAAAAGCTTTTCCACTCTGTCTGGCAAGGAGAAACTGTGCCAGCACAGAAAACATCTCCCATCGTCTTCTAGAGGCTGCACGGAGGTCTGCCGAGTGTTTTGCAAGAAGAGAAAGAAAGTTGTCCAGAACAACTTGCAATCGAATGTTCATGTGAATGGAAAAGGCAGGAGAGTGGTCAGGTACTGTTTTCTCTCAGTTGGCACGCTGCGCACACAATCGCAGTGTTGTACAGCTTGTTTCATCACCTTTGCCAAGTTGCCGCTCTCTCCGGCTCCCGGAGACGAAGAAGCTGCTTCTTCGCGCAAAGACGATTCTGCCGCTCACAGTGCTCTGCGGTGTGCGCCTTCTGCCGAAAGAGGCACGGGAGCGGTGCTTAGCTCTGCAGAGCACCGTACCTTCGTCTTTAGCCTCTCTTCTCGTCTACATATTAGCAAAAAGCTTTTCCACTCTGTCTGGCAAGGAGAAACTGTGCCAGCACAGAAAACATCTCCCATCGTGTTCTAGAAGCTGCACGGAGGTCTGCCGAGTGTTTTGCAAGAAGAGAAAGAAAGTTGTCCAAAACAGCTTGCAATCGAATGTTCATGTGAATAGAAAAGGCAGGAGAGTGGTCAGGTACTGTTTTCTCTCAGTTGGCAAGCTGCGCACACAATCGCAGTGTTGTACAGCTTGTTTCATCACCTTTGCGAAGTTGCCGCTCTCTCCGGCTCCCGGAGACGAAGAAGCTGCTTCTTCGCGCAAAGACGATTCTGCCGCTCACTGTGCTCTGCGGTGTGCGCCTTCTGCCGAAAGAGGCACGGGAGCGGTGCTTAGCTCTGCAGAGCACCGTACCTTCGTCTTTAGCCTCTCTTCTCGTCTACATCTTAGCAAAAAGCTTTTCCACTCTGTCTGGCAAGGAGAAACTGTGCCAGCACAAAAAACATCTCCCATCGTGTTCTAGAGGCTGCACGGAGGTCTGCCGAGTGTTTTGCAAGAAGAGAAAGAAAGTTGTCCAAAACAGCTTGCAATCGAATGTTCAAGTGTATAGAAAAGGCAGGAGAGTGGTCAGGTACTGTTTTCTCTCAGTTGGCAAGCTGCGCACACAATCGCAGTGTTGTACAGCTTGTTTCATCACCTTTGCGAAGCTGCCGCTCTCTCCGGCTCCCGGAGACGAAGAAGCTGCTTCTTCGCGCAAAGACGATTCTGCCGCTCACAGTGCTCTGCGGTGTGCGCCTTCTGCCGAAAGAGCCCCGGGAGCGGTGCTTAGCTCTGCAGAGCACCGTACCTTCGTCTTTAGCCTCTCTTTCGTCTACATCTTAGCAAAAAGCTTTTCCACTCTGTCTGGCAAGGAGAAACTGTGCCAGCACAAAAAACATCTCCCATCGTGTTCTAGAGGCTGCACGGAGGTCTGCCGAGTGTTTTGCAAGAAGAGAAAGAAAGTTGTCCAAAACAGCTTGCAATCGAATGTTCATGTGAATAGAAAAGGCAGGAGAGTGGTCAGGTACTGTTTTCTCTCAGTTGGCAAGCTGCGCACACAATCGCAGTGTTGTACAGCTTGTTTCATCACCTTTGCGAAGTTGCCGCTCTCTCCGGCTCCCGGAGACGAAGAAGCTGCTTCTTCGCGCAAAGACGATTCTGCCGCTCACAGTGCTCTGCGGTGTGCGCCTTGTGCCGAAAGAGGTCCGGGAGCGGTGCTTAGCTCTGCAGAGCACCGTACCTTCGTCTTTAGCCTCTCTTCTCGTCTACATCTTAGCAAAAAGCTTTTCCACTCTGTCTGGCAAGGAGAAACTGTGCCAGCACAGAAAACATCTCCCATCGTGTTCTAGAGGCTGCACGGAGGTCTGCCGAGTGTTTTGCAAGAAGAGAAAGAAAGTTGTCCAAAACAGCTTGCAATCGAACGTTCATGTGAATAGAAAAGGCAGGAGAGTGGTCAGGTACTGTTTTCTCTCAGTTGGCAAGCTGCGCACACAATCGCAGTGTTGTACAGCTTGTTTCATCACCTTTGCGAAGTTGCCGCTCTCTCCGGCTCCCGGAGACGAAGAAGCTGCTTCTTCGCGCAAAGACGATTCTGCCGCTCACAGTGCTCTGCGGTGTGCGCCTTCTGCCGAAAGAGGCACGGGAGCGGTGCTTAGCTCTGCAGAGCACCGTACCTTCGTCTTTAGCCTCTCTTCTCGTCTGCATCTTAGCAAAAAGCTTTTCCACTCTGTCTGGCAAGGAGAAACTGTGCCAGCACAAAAAACATCTCCCAACGTGTTCTAGAGGCTGCACGGAGGTCTGCCGAGTGTTTTGCAAGAAGAGAAAGAAAGTTGTCCAAAACAGCTTGCAATCGAATGTTCATGTGAATAGAAAAGGCAGGAGAGTGGTCAGGTACTGTTTTCTCTCAGTTGGCAAGCTGCGCACACAATCGCAGTGTTGTACAGCTTGTTTCATCACCTTTGCGAAGTTGCCGCTCTCTCCGGCTCCCGGAGACGAAGAAGCTGCTTCTTCGCGCAAAGATGATTCTGCCGCTCACAGTGCTCTGCGGTGTGCGCCTTCTGCCGAAAGAGGCACGGGAGCGGTGCTTAGCTCTACAGAGCACCGTACCTTCGTCTTTAGCCTCTCTTCTCGTCAACATCTTAGCAAAAAGCTTTTCCACTCTGTCTGGCAGGGAGAAACTGTGCCAGCACAAAAAACATCTCCCATCGTCTTCTAGAGGCTGCACGGAGGTCTGCCGAGTGTTTTGCATGAAGAGAAAGAAAGTTGTCCAAAACAGCTTGCAATCGAATATTCAAGTGAATAGAAAAGGCAGGAGAGTGGTCAGGTACTGTTTTCTCTCAGTTGGCAAGCTGCGCACACAATCGCAGTGTTGTACAGCTTGTTTCATCACCTTTGCGAAGTTGCCGCTCTCTCCGGCTCCCGGAGACGAAGAAGCTGCTTCTTCGCGCAAAGACGATTCTGCCGCTCACAGTGCTCTGCGGTGTGCGCCTTCTGCCGAAAGAGGTCCGGGAGCGATGCTTAGCTCTGCAGAGTACCATACGTGCTTCTTTAGCCTCTCTTCTCGTCTACATCTTAGCAAAAAGCTTTTCCACTCTGTCTGGCAAGGAGAAACTGTGCCAGCACAAAAAACATCTCCCATCGTGTTCTAGAGGCTGCACGGAGGTCTGCCGAGTGTTTTGCAAGAAGAGAAAGAAAGTTGTCCAAAACAGCTTCCTATCGAATGTTCATGTGAATAGAAAAGGCAGGAGAGTGGTCAGGTACTGTTTTCTCTCAGTTGGCAAGCTGCGCACACAATCGCAGTGTTGTACAGCTTGTTTCATCACCTTTGCGAAGTTGCCGCTCTCTCCGGCTCCCGGAGACGAAGAAGCTGCTTCTTCGCGCAAAGACGATTCTGCCGCTCACAGTGCTCTGCGGTGTGCGCCTTCTGCCGAAAGAGGTCCGGGAGCGGTGCTTAGCTCTGCAGAGCACCGTACCTTCGTCTTTAGCCTCTCTTCTCGTCTACATCTTAGCAAAAAGCTTTTCCACTCTGTCTGGCAAGGACAAACTGTGCCAGCACAGAAAACATCTCCCATCGTGTTCTAGAGGCTGCACGGAGGTCTGCCGAGTGTTTTGCAAGAAGAGAAAGAAAGTTGTCCAAAACAGCTTGCAATCGAATGTTCAAGTGAATAGAAAAGGCAGGAGAGTGGTCAGGTACTGTTTTCTCTCAGTTGGCAAGCTGCGCACACAATCGCAGTGTTGTACAGCTTGTTTCATCACCTTTGCCAAGTTGCCGCTCTCTCCGGCTCCCGGAGACGAAGAAGCTGCTTCTTCGCGCAAAGACGATTCTGCCGCTCACAGTGCTCTGCGGTGTGCGCCTTCTGCCGAAAGAGGCACGGGAGCGGTGCTTAGCTCTGCAGAGCACCGTACCTTCGTCTTTAGCCTCTCTTCTCGTCTACATCTTAGCAAAAAGCTTTTCCACTCTGTCTGGCAAGGAGAAACTGTGCCAGCACAGAAAACATCTCCCATCGTGTTCTAGAGGCTGCACGGAGGTCTGCCGAGTGTTTTGCAAGAAGAGAAAGAAAGTTGTCCAAAACAGCTTGCAATCGAATGTTCATGTGAATAGAAAAGGCAGGAGAGTGGTCAGGTACTGTTTTCTCTCAGTTGGCAAGCTGCGCACACAATCGCAGTGTTGTACAGCTTGTTTCATCACCTTTGCGAAGCTGCCGCTCTCTCCGGCTCCCGGAGACGAAGAAGCTGCTTCTTCGCGCAAAGACGATTCTGCCGCTCACAGTGCTCTGCGGTGTGCGCCTTCTGCCGAAAGAGGCACGGGAGCGGTGCTTAGCTCTGCAGAGCACCGTACCTTCGTCTTTAGCCTCTCTTCTCGTCTACATCTTAGCAAAAAGCTTTTCCACTCTGTCTGGCAAGGAGAAACTGTGCCAGCACAAAAAACATCTCCCATCGTGCTCTAGAGGCTGCACGGAGGTCTGCCGAGTGTTTTGCAAGAAGAGAAAGAAAGTTGTCCAAAACAGCTTGCAATCGAATGTTCAAGTGTATAGAAAAGGCAGGAGAGTGGTCAGGTACTGTTTTCTCTCAGTTGGCAAGCTGCGCACACAATCGCAGTGTTGTACAGCTTGTTTCATCACCTTTGCGAAGTTGCCGCTCTCTCCGGCTCCCGGAGACGAAGAAGCTGCTTCTTCGCGCAAAGACGATTCTGCCGCTCACAGTGCTCTGCGGTGTGCGCCTTCTGCCGAAAGACGTCCGGGAGCGGTGCTTAGCTCTGCAGAGCACCGTACCTTCGTCTTTAGCCTCTCTTCTCGTCTACATCTTAGCAAAAAGCTTTTCCACTCTGTCTGGCAAGGAGAAACTGTGCCAGCACAGAAAACATCTCCCATCGTGTTCTAGAGGCTGCACGGAGGTCTGCCGAGTGTTTTGCAAGAAGAGAAAGAAAGTTGTCCAAAACAGCTTGCAATCGAACGTTCATGTGAATAGAAAAGGCAGGAGAGTGGTCAGGTACTGTTTTCTCTCAGTTGGCAAGCTGCGCACACAATCGCAGTGTTGTACAGCTTGTTTCATCACCTTTGCGAAGTTGCCGCTCTCTCCGGCTCCCGGAGACGAAGAAGCTGCTTCTTCGCGCAAAGACGATTCTGCCGCTCACAGTGCTCTGCGGTGTGCGCCTTCTGCCGAAAGACGTCCGGGAGCGGTGCTTAGCTCTGCAGAGCACCGTACCTTCGTCTTTAGCCTCTCTTCTCGTCTGCATCTTAGCAAAAAGCTTTTCCACTCTGTCTGGCAAGGAGAAACTGTGCCAGCACAGAAAACATCTCCCATCGTCTTCTAGAGGCTGCACGGAGGTCTGCCGAGTGTTTTGCAAGAAGAGAAAGAAAGTTGTCCAGAACAACTTGCAATCGAATGTTCATGTGAATGGAAAAGGCAGGAGAGTGGTCAGGTACTGTTTTCTCTCAGTTGGCACGCTGCGCACACAATCGCAGTGTTGTACAGCTTGTTTCATCACCTTTGCCAAGTTGCCGCTCTCTCCGGCTCCCGGAGACGAAGAAGCTGCTTCTTCGCGCAAAGACGATTCTGCCGCTCACTGTGCTCTGCGGTGTGCGCCTTCTGCCGAAAGAGGCAAGGGAGCGGTGCTTAGCTCTGCAGAGCACCGTACCTTCGTCTTTAGCCTCTCTTCTCGTCTACATATTAGCAAAAAGCTTTTCCACTCTGTCTGGCAAGGACAAACTGTGCCAGCACACAAAACATCTCCCATCGTGTTCTAGAAGCTGCACGGAGGTCTGCCGAGTGTTTTGCAAGAAGAGAAAGAAAGTTGTCCAAAACAGCTTGCAATCGAATGTTCATGTGAATAGAAAAGGCAGGAGAGTGGTCAGGTACTGTTTTCTCTCAGCTGGCAAGCTGCGCACACAATCGCAGTGTTGTACAGCTTGTTTCATCACCTTTGCCAAGTTGCCGCTCTCTCCGGCTCCCGGAGACGAAGAAGCTGCTTCTTCGCGCAAAGACGATTCTGCCGCTCACAGTGCTCTGCGGTGTGCGCCTTCTGCCGAAAGACGCCCGGGAGCGGTGCTTAGCTCTGCAGAGCACCGTACCTTCGTCTTTAGTCTCTCTTCTCGTCTACATCTTAGCAAAAAGCTTTTTCACTCTGTCTGGCAAGGAGAAACTGTGCCAGCACAGAAAACATCTCCCATCGTGTTCTAGAGGCTGCACGGAGGTCTGCCGAGTGTTTTGCAAGAAGAGAAAGAAAGTTGTCCAAAACAGCTTGCAATCGAATGTTCCAGTGAATAGAAAAGGCAGGAGAGTGGTCAGGTACTGTTTTCTCCCACTTGGCAAGCTGCGCACACAATCGCAGTGTTGTACAGCTTGTTTCATCACCTTTGCGAAGTTGCCGCTCTCTCCGGCTCCCGGAGACGAAGAAGCTGCTTCTTCGCGCAAAGACGATTCTGCCGCTCACTGTGCTCTGCGGTGTGCGCCTTCTGCCGAAAGAGGTCCGGGAGCGATGCTTAGCTCTGCAGAGAACCATACGTGCTTCTTTAGCCTCTCTTCTCGTCTACATCTTAGCAAAAAGCTTTTCCACTCTGTCTGGCAAGGAGAAACCGTGCCAGCACAAAAAACATCTCCCATCGTGTTCTAGAGGCTGCACGGAGGTCTGCCGAGTGTTTTGCAAGAAGAGAAAGAAAGTTGTCCAAAACAGCTTGCAATCGAATGTTCATGTGAATAGAAAAGGCAGGAGAGTGGTCAGGTACTGTTTTCTCTCAGTTGGCAAGCTGCGCACACAATCGCAGTGTTGTACAGCTTGTTTCATCACCTTTGCGAAGTTGCCGCTCTCTCCGGCTCCCGGAGACGAAGAAGCTGCTTCTTCGCGCAAAGACGATTCTGCCGCTCACAGTGCTCTGCGGTGTGCGCCTTCTGCCGAAAGACGTCCGGGAGCGGTGCTAAGCTCTGCAGAGCACCGTACCTTCGTCTTTAGCCTCTCTTCTCGTCTGCATCTTAGCAAAAAGCTTTTCCACTCTGTCTGGCAAGGAGAAACTGTGCCAGCACAGAAAACATCTCCCATCGTCTTCTAGAGGCTGCACGGAGGTCTGCCGAGTGTTTTGCAAGAAGAGAAAGAAAGTTGTCCAAAACAGCTTGCAATCGAATGTTCAAGTGAATAGAAAAGGCAGGAGAGTGGTCAGGTACTGTTTTCTCTCAGTTGGCAAGCTGCGCACACAATCGCAGTGTTGTACAGCTTGTTTCATCACCTTTGCGAAGTTGCCGCTCTCTCCGGCTCCCGGAGACGAAGAAGCTGCTTCTTCGCGCAAAGACGATTCTGCCGCTCACAGTGCTCTGCGGTGTGCGCCTTCTGCCGAAAGACGCCCGGGAGCGGTGCTTAGCTCTGCAGAGCACCGTACCTTCGTCTTTAGCCTCTCTTCTCGTCTACATCTTAGCAAAAAGCTTTTCCACTCTGTCTGGCAAGGAGAAACTGTGCCAGCACAAAAAACATCTCCCATCGTGTTCTAGAGGCTGCACGGAGGTCTGCCGAGTGTTTTGCAAGAAGAGAAAGAAAGTTGTCCAAAACAGCTTCCTATCGAATGTTCATGTGAATAGAAAAGGCAGGAGAGTGGTCAGGTACTGTTTTCTCTCAGTTGGCAAGCTGCGCACACAATCGCAGTGTTGTACAGCTTGTTTCATCACCTTTGCGAAGTTGCCGCTCTCTCCGGCTCCCGGAGACGAAGAAGCTGCTTCTTCGCGCAAAGACGATTCTGCCGCTCACAGTGCTCTGCGGTGTGCGCCTTCTGCCGAAAGAGGCACGGGAGCGGTGCTTAGCTCTGCAGAGCACCGTACCTTCGTCTTTAGCCTCTCTTCTCGTCTACATCTTAGCAAAAAGCTTTTCCACTCTGTCTGGCAAGGAGAAACTGTGCCAGCACAGAAAACATCTCCCATCGTGTTCTAGAGGCTGCACGGAGGTCTGCCGAGTGTTTTGCAAGAAGAGAAAGAAAGTTGTCCAAAACAGCTTGCAATCGAATGTTCATGTGAATAGAAAAGGCAGGAGAGTGGTCAGGTACTGTTTTCTCTCAGTTGGCAAGCTGCGCACACAATCGCAGTGTTGTACAGCTTGTTTCATCACCTTTGCGAAGCTGCCGCTCTCTCCGGCTCCCGGAGACGAAGAAGCTGCTTCTTCGCGCAAAGACGATTCTGCCGCTCACAGTGCTCTGCGGTGTGCGCCTTCTGCCGAAAGAGGCACGGGAGCGGTGCTTAGCTCTGCAGAGCACCGTACCTTCGTCTTTAGCCTCTCTTCTCGTCTACATCTTAGCAAAAAGCTTTTCCACTCTGTCTGGCAAGGAGAAACTGTGCCAGCACAAAAAACATCTCCCATCGTGTTCTAGAGGCTGCACGGAGGTCTGCCGAGTGTTTTGCAAGAAGAGAAAGAAAGTTGTCCAAAACAGCTTGCAATCGAATGTTCAAGTGTATAGAAAAGGCAGGAGAGTGGTCAGGTACTGTTTTCTCTCAGTTGGCAAGCTGCGCACACAATCGCAGTGTTGTACAGCTTGTTTCATCACCTTTGCGAAGTTGCCGCTCTCTCCGGCTCCCGGAGACGAAGAAGCTGCTTCTTCGCGCAAAGACGATTCTGCCGCTCACAGTGCTCTGCGGTGTGCGCCTTCTGCCGAAAGACGTCCGGGAGCGGTGCTTAGCTCTGCAGAGCACCGTACCTTCGTCTTTAGCCTCTCTTCTCGTCTACATCTTAGCAAAAAGCTTTTCCACTCTGTCTGGCAAGGAGAAACTGTGCCAGCACAGAAAACATCTCCCATCGTGTTCTAGAGGCTGCACGGAGGTCTGCCGAGTGTTTTGCAAGAAGAGAAAGAAAGTTGTCCAAAACAGCTTGCAATCGAACGTTCATGTGAATAGAAAAGGCAGGAGAGTGGTCAGGTACTGTTTTCTCTCAGTTGGCAAGCTGCGCACACAATCGCAGTGTTGTACAGCTTGTTTCATCACCTTTGCGAAGTTGCCGCTCTCTCCGGCTCCCGGAGACGAAGAAGCTGCTTCTTCGCGCAAAGACGATTCTGCCGCTCACAGTGCTCTGCGGTGTGCGCCTTCTGCCGAAAGACGTCCGGGAGCGGTGCTTAGCTCTGCAGAGCACCGTACCTTCGTCTTTAGTCTCTCTTCTCGTCTACATCTTAGCAAAAAGCTTTTTCACTCTGTCTGGCAAGGAGAAACTGTGCCAGCACAGAAAACATCTCCCATCGTGTTCTAGAGGCTGCACGGAGGTCTGCCGAGTGTTTTGCAAGAAGAGAAAGAAAATTGTCCAAAACAGCTTGCAATCGAATGTTCAAGTGAATAGAAAAGGCAGGAGAGTGGTCAGGTACTGTTTTCTCCCACTTGGCAAGCTGCGCACACAATCGCAGTGTTGTACAGCTTGTTTCATCACCTTTGCGAAGTTGACGCTCTCTCCGGCTCCCGGAGACGAAGAAGCTGCTTCTTCGCGCAAAGACGATTCTGCCGCTCACTGTGCTCTGCGGTGTGCGCCTTCTGCCGAAAGAGGTCCGGGAGCGATGCTTAGCTCTGCAGAGAACCATACGTGCTTCTTTAGCCTCTCTTCTCGTCTACATCTTAGCAAAAAGCTTTTCCACTCTGTCTGGCAAGGAGAAACCGTGCCAGCACAAAAAACATCTCCCATCGTGTTCTAGAGGCTGCACGGAGGTCTGCCGAGTGTTTTGCAAGAAGAGAAAGAAAGTTGTCCAAAACAGCTTGCAATCGAATGTTCATGTGAATAGAAAAGGCAGGAGAGTGGTCAGGTACTGTTTTCTCTCAGTTGGCAAGCTGCGCACACAATCGCAGTGTTGTACAGCTTGTTTCATCACGTTTGCGAAGTTGCCGCTCTCTCCGGCTCCCGGAGACGAAGAAGCTGCTTCTTCGCGCAAAGACGATTCTGCCGCTCACAGTGCTCTGCGGTGTGCGCCTTCTGCCGAAAGACGTCCGGGAGCGGTGCTTAGCTCTGCAGAGCACCGTACCTTCGTCTTTAGCCTCTCTTCTCGTCTGCATCTTAGCAAAAAGCTTTTCCACTCTGTCTGGCAAGGAGAAACTGTGCCAGCACAGAAAACATCTCCCATCGTCTTCTAGAGGCTGCACGGAGGTCTGCCGAGTGTTTTGCAAGAAGAGAAAGAAAGTTGTCCAAAACAGCTTGCAATCGAATGTTCAAGTGAATAGAAAAGGCAGGAGAGTGGTCAGGTACTGTTTTCTCTCAGTTGGCAAGCTGCGCACACAATCGCAGTGTTGTACAGCTTGTTTCATCACCTTTGCGAAGCTGCCGCTCTCTCCGGCTCCCGGAGACGAAGAAGCTGCTTCTTCGCGCAAAGACGATTCTGCCGCTCACAGTGCTCTGCGGTGTGCGCCTTCTGCCGAAAGAGGCACGGGAGCGGTGCTTAGCTCTGCAGAGCACCGTACCTTCGTCTTTAGCCTCTCTTCTCGTCTACATCTTAGCAAAAAGCTTTTCCACTCTGTCTGGCAAGGAGAAACTGTGCCAGCACAAAAAACATCTCCCATCGTGTTCTAGAGGCTGCACGGAGGTCTGCCGAGTGTTTTGCAAGAAGAGAAAGAAAGTTGTCCAAAACAGCTTGCAATCGAATGTTCATGTGAATAGAAAAGGCAGGAGAGTGGTCAGGTACTGTTTTCTCTCAGTTGGCAAGCTGCGCACACAATCGCAGTGTTGTACAGCTTGTTTCATCACCTTTGCGAAGTTGCCGCTCTCTCCGGCTCCCGGAGACGAAGAAGCTGCTTCTTCGCGCAAAGATGATTCTGCCGCTCACAGTGCTCTGCGGTGTGCGCCTTCTGCCGAAAGAGGCACGGGAGCGGTGCTTAGCTCTGCAGAGCACCGTACCTTCGTCTTTAGCCTCTCTTCTCGTCTACATCTTAGCAAAAAGCTTTTCCACTCTGTCTGGCAAGGAGAAACTGTGCCAGCACAAAAAACATCTCCCATCGTGTTCTAGAGGCTGCACGCAGGTCTGCCGAGTGTTTTGCATGAAGAGCAAGAAAGTTGTCCAAAACAGCTTGCAATCGAATGTTCAAGTGAATAGAAAAGGCAGGAGAGTGGTCAGGTACTGTTTTCTCTCAGTTGGCAAGCTGCGCACACAATCGCAGTGTTGTACAGCTTGTTTCATCACCTTTGCGAAGTTGCCGCTCTCTCCGGCTCCCGGAGACGAAGAAGCTGCTTCTTCGCGCAAAGACGATTCTGCCGCTCACTGTGCTCTGCGGTGTGCGCCTTCTGCCGAAAGAGGTCCGGGAGCGATGCTTAGCTCTGCAGAGTACCATACGTGCTTCTTTAGCCTCTCTTCTCGTCTACATCTTAGCAAAAAGCTTTTCCACTCTGTCTGGCAAGGAGAAACTGTGCCAGCACAAAAAACATCTCCCATCGTGTTCTAGAGGCTGCACGGAGGTCTGCCGAGTGTTTTGCAAGAAGAGAAAGAAAGTTGTCCAAAACAGCTTCCTATCGAATGTTCATGTGAATAGAAAAGGCAGGAGAGTGGTCAGGTACTGTTTTCTCTCAGTTGGCAAGCTGCGCACACAATCGCAGTGTTGTACAGCTTGTTTCATCACCTTTGCGAAGTTGCCGCTCTCTCCGGCTCCCGGAGACGAAGAAGCTGCTTCTTCGCGCAAAGACGATTCTGCCGCTCACAGTGCTCTGCGGTGTGCGCCTTCTGCCGAAAGAGGCACGGGAGCTGTGCTTAGCTCTGCAGAGCACCGTACCTTCGTCTTTAGCCTCTCTTCTCGTCTACATCTTAGCAAAAAGCTTTTCCACTCTGTCTGGCAAGGAGAAACTGTGCCAGCACAGAAAACATCTCCCATCGTGTTCTAGAGGCTGCACGGAGGTCTGCCGAGTGTTTTGCAAGAAGAGAAAGAAAGTTGTCCAAAACAGCTTCCTATCGAATGTTCATGTGAATAGAAAAGGCAGGAGAGTGGTCAGGTACTGTTTTCTCTCACTTGGCAAGCTGCTCACACAATCGCAGTGTTGTACAGCTTGTTTCATCACCTTTGCGAAGTTGCCGCTCTCTCCGGCTCCCGGAGACGAAGAAGCTGCTTCTTCGCGCAAAGACGATTCTGCCGCTCACAGTGCTCTGCGGTGTGCGCCATCTGCCGAAAGACGCACGGGAGCGGTGCTTAGCTCTGCAGAGCACCGTACCTTCGTCTTTAGCCTCTCTTCTCGTCTACATCTTAGCAAAAAGCTTTTCCACTCTGTCTGGCAAGGAGAAACTGTGCCAGCACAGAAAACATCTCCCATCGTGTTCTAGAGGCTGCACGGAGGTCTGCCGAGTGTTTTGCAAGAAGAGAAAGAAAGTTGTCCAAAACAGCTTGCAATCGAATGATCATGTGAATAGAAAGGCAGGAGAGTGGTCAGGTACTGTTTTCTCTCAGTTGGCAAGCTGCGCACACAATCGCAGTGTTGTACAGCTTGTTTCATCACCTTTGCGAAGCTGCCGCTCTCTCCGGCTCCCGGAGACGAAGAAGCTGCTTCTTCGCGCAAAGACGATTCTGCCGCTCACAGTGCTCTGCGGTGTGCGCCTTCTGCCGAAAGACGCACGGGAGCGGTGCTTAGCTCTGCAGAGCACCGTACCTTCGTCTTTAGCCTCTCTTCTCGTCTACATCTTAGCAAAAAGCTTTTCCACTCTGTCAGGCAAGGAGAAACTTTGCCAGCACAGAAAACATCTCCCATCGTGTTCTAGAGGCTGCACGGAGGTCTGCCGAGTGTTTTGCAAGAAGAGAAAGAAAGTTGTCCAAAACAGCTTGCAATCGAATGTTCATGTGAATAGAAAAGGCAGGAGAGTGGTCAGGTACTGTTTTCTCTCAGTTGGCAAGCTGCGCACACAATCGCAGTGTTGTACAGCTTGTTTCATCACCTTTGCCAAGTTGCCGCTCTCTCCGGCTCCCGGAGACGAAGAAGCTGCTTCTTCGCGCAAAGACGATTCTGCCGCTCACAGTGCTCTGCGGTGTGCGCCTTCTGCCGAAAGAGGCACGGGAGCGGTGCTTAGCTCTGCAGAGCACCGTACCTTCGTCTTTAGCCTCTCTTCTCGTCTACATCTTAGCAAAAAGCTTTTCCACTCTGTCTGGCAAGGAGAAACTTTGCCAGCACAAAAAACATCTCCCATGGTCTTCTAGAGGCTGCACGGAGGTCTGCCGAGTGTTTTGCAAGAAGAAAAAGAAAGTTATCCAAAACAGCTTGCAATCGAATGTTCATGTGAATAAAAAAGGCAGGAGAGTGGTCAGGTACTGTTTTCTCTCACTAGGCAAGCTGCGCACACAATCGCAGTGTTGTACAGCTTGTTTCATCACCTTTGCGAAGCTGCCGCTCTCTCCGGCTGCCGGAGACGAAGAAGCTGCTTCTTCGCGCAAAGACGATTCTGCCGCTCACAGTGCTCTGCGGTGTGCGCCTTCTGCCGAAAGAGGCCTGGGAGCTGTGCTTAGCTCTGCAGAGCACCGTACCTTCGTCTTTAGCCTCTCTTCTCGTCTACATCTTAGCAAAAAGCTTTTCCACTCTGTCTGGCAAGGAGAAACTGTGCCAGCACAAAAAACATCTCCCATCGTGTTCTAGAGGCTGCACGGAGGTCTGCCGAGTGTTTTGCAAGAAGAGAAAGAAAGTTGTCCAAAACAGCTTGCAATTGAATGATCATGTGAATACAAAGGCAGGAGAGTGGTCAGGTACTGTTTTCTCTCAGTTGGCAAGCTGCGCACACAATCGCAGTGTTGTACAGCTTGTTTCATCACCTTTGCGAAGTTGCCGCTCTCTCCGGCTCCCGGAGACGAAGAAGCTGCTTCTTCGCGCAAAGACGATTCTGCCGCTCACAGTGCTCTGCGGTGTGCGCCTTCTGCCGAAAGAGGTCCGGGAGCGGTGCTTAGCTCTGCAGAGCACCGTACCTTCGTCTTTAGCCTCTCTTCTCGTCTACATCTTAGCAAAAAGCTTTTCCACTCTGTCTGGCAAGGAGAAACTGTGCCAGCACAAAAAACATCTCCCATCGTCTTCTAGAGGCTGCACGGAGGTCTGCCGAGTGTTTTGCAAGAAGAGAAAGAAAGTTGTCCAAAACAGCTTGCAATCGAATGTTCATGTGAATAGAAAAGGCAGGAGAGTGGTCAGGTACTGTTTTCTCCCACTTGCCAAGCTGCGCACACAATCGCAGTGTTGTACAGCTTGTTTCATCACCTTTGCGAAGTTGCCGCTCTCTCCGGCTCCCGGAGACGAAGAAGCTGCTTCTTCGCGCAAAGACGATTCTGCCGCTCACTGTGCTCTGCGGTGTGCGCCTTCTGCCGAAGAGGTCCGGGAGCGATGCTTAGCTCTGCAGAGAACCATACGTGCTTCTTTAGCCTCTCTTCTCGTCTACATCTTAGCAAAAAGCTTTTCCACTCTGTCTGGCAAGGAGAAACCGTGCCAGCACAAAAAACATCTCCCATCGTGTTCTAGAGGCTGCACGGAGGTCTGCCGAGTGTTTTGCAAGAAGAGAAAGAAAGTTGTCCAAAACAGCTTGCAATCGAATGTTCATGTGAATAGAAAAGGCAGGAGAGTGGTCAGGTACTGTTTTCTCTCAGTTGGCAAGCTGCGCACACAATCGCAGTGTTGTACAGCTTGTTTCATCACCTTTGCGAAGTTGCCGCTCTCTCCGGCTCCCGGAGACGAAGAAGCTGCTTCTTCGCGCAAAGACGATTCTGCCGCTCACAGTGCTCTGCGGTGTGCGCCTTCTGCCGAAAGAGGCACGGGAGCGGTGCTTAGCTCTGCAGAGCACCGTACCTTCGTGTTTAGCCTCTCTTCTCGTCTGCATCTTAGCAAAAAGCTTTTCCACTCTGTCTGGCAAGGAGAAACTGTGCCAGCACAAAAAACATCTCCCAACGTGTTCTAGAGGCTGCACGGAGGTCTGCCGAGTGTTTTGCAAGAAGAGAAAGAAAGTTGTCCAAAACAGCTTGCAATCGAATGTTCATGTGAATAGAAAAGGCAGGAGAGTGGTCAGGTACTGTTTTCTCTCAGTTGGCAAGCTGCGCACACAATCGCAGTGTTGTACAGCTTGTTTCATCACCTTTGCGAAGTTGCCGCTCTCTCCGGCTCCCGGAGACGAAGAAGCTGCTTCTTCGCGCAAAGATGATTCTGCCGCTCACAGTGCTCTGCGGTGTGCGCCTTCTGCCGAAAGAGGCACGGGAGCGGTGCTTAGCTCTACAGAGCACCGTACCTTCGTCTTTAGCCTCTCTTCTCGTCAACATCTTAGCAAAAAGCTTTTCCACTCTGTCTGGCAGGGAGAAACTGTGCCAGCACAAAAAACATCTCCCATCGTCTTCTAGAGGCTGCACGGAGGTCTGCCGAGTGTTTTGCATGAAGAGAAAGAAAGTTGTCCAAAACAGCTTGCAATCGAATGTTCAAGTGAATAGAAAAGGCAGGAGAGTGGTCAGGTACTGTTTTCTCTCAGTTGGCAAGCTGCGCACACAATCGCAGTGTTGTACAGCTTGTTTCATCACCTTTGCGAAGTTGCCGCTCTCTCCGGCTCCCGGAGACGAAGAAGCTGCTTCTTCGCGCAAAGACGATTCTGCCGCTCACAGTGCTCTGCGGTGTGCGCCTTCTGCCGAAAGAGGTCCGGGAGCGATGCTTAGCTCTGCAGAGTACCATACGTGCTTCTTTAGCCTCTCTTCTAGTCTACATCTTAGCAAAAAGCTTTTCCACTCTGTCTGGCAAGGAGAAACTGTGCCAGCACAAAAAACATCTCCCATCGTGTTCTAGAGGCTGCACGGAGGTCTGCCGAGTGTTTTGCAAGAAGAGAAAGAAAGTTGTCCAAAACAGCTTCCTATCGAATGTTCATGTGAATAGAAAAGGCAGGAGAGTGGTCAGGTACTGTTTTCTCTCAGTTGGCAAGCTGCGCACACAATCGCAGTGTTGTACAGCTTGTTTCATCACCTTTGCGAAGTTGCCGCTCTCTCCGGCTCCCGGAGACGAAGAAGCTGCTTCTTCGCGCAAAGACGATTCTGCCGCTCACAGTGCTCTGCGGTGTGCGCCTTCTGCCGAAAGACGTCCGGGAGCGGTGCTTAGCTCTGCAGAGCACCGTACCTTCGTCTTTAGCCTCTCTTCTCGTCTGCATCTTAACAAAAAGCTTTTCCACTCTGTCTGGCAAGGAGAAACTGTGCCAGCACAGAAAACATCTCCCATCGTCTTCTAGAGGCTGCACGGAGGTCTGCCGAGTGTTTTGCAAGAAGAGAAAGAAAGTTGTCCAGAACAACTTGCAATCGAATGTTCATGTGAATGGAAAAGGCAGGAGAGTGGTCAGGTACTGTTTTCTCTCAGTTGGCACGCTGCGCACACAATCGCAGTGTTGTACAGCTTGTTTCATCACCTTTGCCAAGTTGCCGCTCTCTCCGGCTCCCGGAGACGAAGAAGCTGCTTCTTCGCGCAAAGACGATTCTGCCGCTCACTGTGCTCTGCGGTGTGCGCCTTCTGCCGAAAGAGGCAAGGGAGCGGTGCTTAGCTCTGCAGAGCACCGTACCTTCGTCTTTAGCCTCTCTTCTCGTCTACATATTAGCAAAAAGCTTTTCCACTCTGTCTGGCAAGGACAAACTGTGCCAGCACACAAAACATCTCCCATCGTGTTCTAGAAGCTGCACGGAGGTCTGCCGAGTGTTTTGCAAGAAGAGAAAGAAAGTTGTCCAAAACAGCTTGCAATCGAATGTTCATGTGAATAGAAAAGGCAGGAGAGTGGTCAGGTACTGTTTTCTCTCACTTGGCAAGCTGCGCACACAATCGCAGTGTTGTACAGCTTGTTTCATCACCTTTGCGAAGTTGCCGCTCTCTCCGGCTCCCGGAGACGAAGAAGCTGCTTCTTCGCGCAAAGACGATTCTGCCGCTCACAGTGCTCTGCGGTGTGCGCCTTCTGCCGAAAGAGGTCCGGGAGCGGTGCTTAGCTCTGCAGAGCACCGTACCTTCGTCTTTAGTCTCTCTTCTCGTCTACATCTTAGCAAAAAGCTTTTTCACTCTGTCTGGCAAGGAGAAACTGTGCCAGCACAGAAAACATCTCCCATCGTGTTCTAGAGGCTGCACGGAGGTCTGCCGAGTGTTTTGCAAGAAGAGAAAGAAAGTTGTCCAAAACAGCTTGCAATCGAATGTTCAAGTGAATAGAAAAGGCAGGAGAGTGGTCAGGTACTGTTTTCTCCCACTTGGCAAGCTGCGCACACAATCGCAGTGTTGTACAGCTTGTTTCATCACCTTTGCGAAGTTGCCGCTCTCTCCGGCTCCCGGAGACGAAGAAGCTGCTTCTTCGCGCAAAGACGATTCTGCCGCTCACTGTGCTCTGCGGTGTGCGCCTTCTGCCGAAAGAGGTCCGGGAGCGATGCTTAGCTCTGCAGCGAACCATACGTGCTTCTTTAGCCTCTCTTCTCGTCTACATCTTAGCAAAAAGCTTTTCCACTCTGTCTGGCAAGGAGAAACTGTGCCAGCACAAAAAACATCTCCCATCGTGTTCTAGAGGCTGCACGGAGGTCTGCCGAGTGTTTTGCAAGAAGAGAAAGAAAGTTGTCCAAAACAGCTTGCAATCGAATGTTCATGTGAATAGAAAAGGCAGGAGAGTGGTCAGGTACTGTTTTCTCTCAGTTGGCAAGCTGCGCACACAATCGCAGTGTTGTACAGCTTGTTTCATCACCTTTGCGAAGTTGCCGCTCTGTCCGGCTCCCGGAGACGAAGAAGCTGCTTCTTCGCGCAAAGACGATTCTGCCGCTCACAGTGCTCTGCGGTGTGCGCCTTCTGCCGAAAGACGTCCGGGAGCGGTGCTTAGCTCTGCAGAGCACCGTACCTTCGTCTTTAGCCTCTCTTCTCGTCTGCATCTTAGCAAAAAGCTTTTCCACTCTGTCTGGCAAGGAGAAACTGTGCCAGCACAGAAAACATCTCCCATCGTCTTCTAGAGGCTGCACGGAGGTCTGCCGAGTGTTTTGCAAGAAGAGAAAGAAAGTTGTCCAAAACAGCTTGCAATCGAATGTTCAAGTGAATAGAAAAGGCAGGAGAGTGGTCAGGTACTGTTTTCTCTCAGTTGGCAAGCTGCGCACACAATCGCAGTGTTGTACAGCTTGTTTCATCACCTTTGCGAAGTTGCCGCTCTCTCCGGCTCCCGGAGACGAAGAAGCTGCTTCTTCGCGCAAAGACGATTCTGCCGCTCACAGTGCTCTGCGGTGTGCGCCTTCTGCCGAAAGAGGCACGGGAGCGGTGCTTAGCTCTGCAGAGCACCGTACCTTCGTCTTTAGCCTCTCTTCTCGTCTACATCTTAGCAAAAAGCTTTTCCACTCTGTCTGGCAAGGAGAAACTGTGCCAGCACAAAAAACATCTCCCATCGTGTTCTAGAGGCTGCACGGAGGTCTGCCGAGTGTTTTGCAAGAAGAGAAAGAAAGTTGTCCAAAACAGCTTGCAATCGAATGTTCATGTGAATAGAAAAGGCAGGAGAGTGGTCAGGTACTGTTTTCTCTCAGTTGGCAAGCTGCGCACACAATCGCAGTGTTGTACAGCTTGTTTCATCACCTTTGCGAAGTTGCCGCTCTCTCCGGCTCCCGGAGACGAAGAAGCTGCTTCTTCGCGCAAAGATGATTCTGCCGCTCACAGTGCTCTGCGGTGTGCGCCTTCTGCCGAAAGAGGCACGGGAGCGGTGCTTAGCTCTGCAGAGCACCGTACCTTCGTCTTTAGCCTCTCTTCTCGTCTGCATCTTAGCAAAAAGCTTTTCCACTCTGTCTGGCAAGGAGAAACTGTGCCAGCACAAAAAACATCTCCCATCGTGTTCTAGAGGCTGCACGCAGGTCTGCCGAGTGTTTTGCATGAAGAGAAAGAAAGTTTTCCAAAACAGCTTGCAATCGAATGTTCAAGTGAATAGAAAAGGCAGGAGAGTGGTCAGGTACTGTTTTCTCTCAGTTGGCAAGCTGCGCACACAATCGCAGTGTTGTACAGCTTGTTTCATCACCTTTGCGAAGTTGCCGCTCTCTCCGGCTCCCGGAGACGAAGAAGCTGCTTCTTCGCGCAAAGACGATTCTGCCGCTCACTGTGCTCTGCGGTGTGCGCCTTCTGCCGAAAGAGGTCCGGGAGCGATGCTTAGCTCTGCAGAGTACCATACGTGCTTCTTTAGCCTCTCTTCTCGTCTACATCTTAGCAAAAAGCTTTTCCACTCTGTCTGGCAAGGAGAAACTGTGCCAGCACAAAAAACATCTCCCATCGTGTTCTAGAGGCTGCACGGAGGTCTGCCGAGTGTTTTGCAAGAAGAGAAAGAAAGTTGTCCAAAACAGCTTCCTATCGAATGTTCATGTGAATAGAAAAGGCAGGAGAGTGGTCAGGTACTGTTTTCTCTCAGTTGGCAAGCTGCGCACACAATCGCAGTGTTGTACAGCTTGTTTCATCACCTTTGCGAAGCTGCCGCTCTCTCCGGCTCCCGGAGACGAAGAAGCTGCTTCTTCGCGCAAAGACGATTCTGCCGCTCACAGTGCTCTGCGGTGTGCGCCTTCTGCCGAAAGAGGCACGGGAGCGGTGCTTAGCTCTGCAGAGCACCGTACCTTCGTCTTTAGCCTCTCTTCTCGTCTACATCTTAGCAAAAAGCTTTTCCACTCTGTCTGGCAAGGAGAAACTGTGCCAGCACAAAAAACATCTCCCATCGTGCTCTAGAGGCTGCACGGAGGTCTGCCGAGTGTTTTGCAAGAAGAGAAAGAAAGTTGTCCAAAACAGCTTGCAATCGAATGTTCAAGTGTATAGAAAAGGCAGGAGAGTGGTCAGGTACTGTTTTCTCTCAGTTGGCAAGCTGCGCACACAATCGCAGTGTTGTACAGCTTGTTTCATCACCTTTGCGAAGTTGCCGCTCTCTCCGGCTCCCGGAGACGAAGAAGCTGCTTCTTCGCGCAAAGACGATTCTGCCGCTCACAGTGCTCTGCGGTGTGCGCCTTCTGCCGAAAGACGTCCGGGAGCGGTGCTTAGCTCTGCAGAGCACCGTACCTTCGTCTTTAGCCTCTCTTCTCGTCTACATCTTAGCAAAAAGCTTTTCCACTCTGTCTGGCAAGGAGAAACTGTGCCAGCACAGAAAACATCTCCCATCGTGTTCTAGAGGCTGCACGGAGGTCTGCCGAGTGTTTTGCAAGAAGAGAAAGAAAGTTGTCCAAAACAGCTTGCAATCGAACGTTCATGTGAATAGAAAAGGCAGGAGAGTGGTCAGGTACTGTTTTCTCTCAGTTGGCAAGCTGCGCACACAATCGCAGTGTTGTACAGCTTGTTTCATCACCTTTGCGAAGTTGCCGCTCTCTCCGGCTCCCGGAGACGAAGAAGCTGCTTCTTCGCGCAAAGACGATTCTGCCGCTCACAGTGCTCTGCGGTGTGCGCCTTCTGCCGAAAGACGTCCGGGAGCGGTGCTTAGCTCTGCAGAGCACCGTACCTTCGTCTTTAGTCTCTCTTCTCGTCTACATCTTAGCAAAAAGCTTTTTCACTCTGTCTGGCAAGGAGAAACTGTGCCAGCACAGAAAACATCTCCCATCGTGTTCTAGAGGCTGCACGGAGGTCTGCCGAGTGTTTTGCAAGAAGAGAAAGAAAATTGTCCAAAACAGCTTGCAATCGAATGTTCAAGTGAATAGAAAAGGCAGGAGAGTGGTCAGGTACTGTTTTCTCCCACTTGGCAAGCTGCGCACACAATCGCAGTGTTGTACAGCTTGTTTCATCACCTTTGCGAAGTTGCCGCTCTCTCCGGCTCCCGGAGACGAAGAAGCTGCTTCTTCGCGCAAAGACGATTCTGCCGCTCACTGTGCTCTGCGGTGTGCGCCTTCTGCCGAAAGAGGTCCGGGAGCGATGCTTAGCTCTGCAGAGAACCATACGTGCTTCTTTAGCCTCTCTTCTCGTCTACATCTTAGCAAAAAGCTTTTCCACTCTGTCTGGCAAGGAGAAACTGTGCCAGCACAAAAAACATCTCCCATCGTGTTCTAGAGGCTGCACGGAGGTCTGCCGAGTGTTTTGCAAGAAGAGAAAGAAAGTTGTCCAAAACAGCTTGCAATCGAATGTTCATGTGAATAGAAAAGGCAGGAGAGTGGTCAGGTACTGTTTTCTCTCAGTTGGCAAGCTGCGCACACAATCGCAGTGTTGTACAGCTTGTTTCATCACCTTTGCGAAGTTGCCGCTCTCTCCGGCTCCCGGAGACGAAGAAGCTGCTTCTTCGCGCAAAGACGATTCTGCCGCTCACAGTGCTCTGCGGTGTGCGCCTTCTGCCGAAAGACGTCCGGGAGCGGTGCTTAGCTCTGCAGAGCACCGTACCTTCGTCTTTAGCCTCTCTTCTCGTCTGCATCTTAGCAAAAAGCTTTTCCACTCTGTCTGGCAAGGAGAAACTGTGCCAGCACAGAAAACATCTCCCATCGTCTTCTAGAGGCTGCACGGAGGTCTGCCGAGTGTTTTGCAAGAAGAGAAAGAAAGTTGTCCAAAACAGCTTGCAATCGAATGTTCAAGTGAATAGAAAAGGCAGGAGAGTGGTCAGGTACTGTTTTCTCTCAGTTGGCAAGCTGCGCACACAATCGCAGTGTTGTACAGCTTGTTTCATCACCTTTGCGAAGTTGCCGCTCTCTCCGGCTCCCGGAGACGAAGAAGCTGCTTCTTCGCGCAAAGACGATTCTGCCGCTCACAGTGCTCTGCGGTGTGCGCCTTCTGCCGAAAGAGGCACGGGAGCGGTGCTTAGCTCTGCAGAGCACCGTACCTTCGTCTTTAGCCTCTCTTCTCGTCTACATCTTAGCAAAAAGCTTTTCCACTCTGTCTGGCAAGGAGAAACTGTGCCAGCACAAAAAACATCTCCCATCGTGTTCTAGAGGCTGCACGGAGGTCTGCCGAGTGTTTTGCAAGAAGAGAAAGAAAGTTGTCCAAAACAGCTTGCAATCGAATGTTCATGTGAATAGAAAAGGCAGGAGAGTGGTCAGGTACTGTTTTCTCTCAGTTGGCAAGCTGCGCACACAATCGCAGTGTTGTACAGCTTGTTTCATCACCTTTGCGAAGTTGCCGCTCTCTCCGGCTCCCGGAGACGAAGAAGCTGCTTCTTCGCGCAAAGACGATTCTGCCGCTCACTGTGCTCTGCGGTGTGCGCCTTCTGCCGAAAGAGGTCCGGGAGCGATGCTTAGCTCTGCAGAGTACCATACGTGCTTCTTTAGCCTCTCTTCTCGTCTACATCTTAGCAAAAAGCTTTTCCACTCTGTCTGGCAGGGAGAAACTGTGCCAGCACCAAAAACATCTCCCATCGTCTTCTAGAGGCTGCACGGAGGTCTGCCGAGTGTTTTGCATGAAGAGAAAGAAAGTTGTCCAAAACAGCTTGCAATCGAATGTTCAAGTGAATAGAAAAGGCAGGAGAGTGGTCAGGTACTGTTTTCTCTCAGTTGGCAAGCTGCGCACACAATCGCAGTGTTGTACAGCTTGTTTCATCACCTTTGCGAAGTTGCCGCTCTCTCCGGCTCCCGGAGACGAAGAAGCTGCTTCTTCGCGCAAAGACGATTCTGCCGCTCACTGTGCTCTGCGGTGTGCGCCTTCTGCCGAAAGAGGTCCGGGAGCGATGCTTAGCTCTGCAGAGTACCATACGTGCTTCTTTAGCCTCTCTTCTAGTCTACATCTTAGCAAAAAGCTTTTCCACTCTGTCTGGCAAGGAGAAACTGTGCCAGCACAGAAAACATCTCCCATCGTGTTCTAGAGGCTGCACGGAGGTCTGCCGAGTGTTTTGCAAGAAGAGAAAGAAAGTTGTCCAAAACAGCTTGCAATCGAATGTTCATGTGAATAGAAAAGGCAGGAGAGTGGTCAGGTACTGTTTTCTCTCAGTTGGCAAGCTGCGCACACAATCGCAGTGTTGTACAGCTTGTTTCATCACCTTTGCGAAGTTCCCGCTCTCTCCGGCTCCCGGAGACGAAGAAGCTGCTTCTTCGCGCAAAGACGATTCTGCCGCTCACAGTGCTCTGCGGTGTGCGCCTTCTGCCGAAAGAGGTCCGGGAGCGGTGCTTAGCTCTGCAGAGCACCGTACCTTCGTCTTTAGCCTCTCTTCTCGTCTACATCTTAGCAAAAAGCTTTTCCACTCTGTCTGGCAAGGACAAACTGTGCCAGCACAGAAAACATCTCCCATCGTGTTCTAGAGGCTGCACGGAGGTCTGCCGAGTGTTTTGCAAGAAGAGAAAGAAAGTTGTCCAAAACAGCTTGCAATCGAATGTTCAAGTGAATAGAAAAGGCAGGAGAGTGGTCAGGTACTGTTTTCTCTCACTTGGCAAGCTGCGCACACAATCGCAGTGTTGTACAGCTTGTTTCATCCCCTTTGCCAAGTTGCCGCTCTCTCCGGCTCCCGGAGACGAAGAAGCTGCTTCTTCGCGCAAAGACGATTCTGCCGCTCACAGTGCTCTGCGGTGTGCGCCTTCTGCCGAAAGAGGCACGGGAGCGGTGCTTAGCTCTGCAGAGCACCGTACCTTCGTCTTTAGCCTCTCTTCTCGTCTACATCTTAGCAAAAAGCTTTTCCACTCTGTCTGGCAAGGAGAAACTGTGCCAGCACAGAAAACATCTCCCATCGTGTTCTAGAGGCTGCACGGAGGTCTGCCGAGTGTTTTGCAAGAAGAGAAAGAAAGTTGTCCAAAACAGCTTGCAATCGAATGTTCAAGTGTATAGAAAAGGCAGGAGAGTGGTCAGGTACTGTTTTCTCTCAGTTGGCAAGCTGCGCACACAATCGCAGTGTTGTACAGCTTGTTTCATCACCTTTGCGAAGTTGCCGCTCTCTCCGGCTCCCGGAGACGAAGAAGCTGCTTCTTCGCGCAAAGACGATTCTGCCGCTCACAGTGCTCTGCGGTGTGCGCCTTCTGCCGAAAGACGTCCGGGAGCGGTGCTTAGCTCTGCAGAGCACCGTACCTTCGTCTTTAGCCTCTCTTCTCGTCTACATCTTAGCAAAAAGCTTTTCCACTCTGTCTGGCAAGGAGAAACTGTGCCAGCACAGAAAACATCTCCCATCGTGTTCTAGAGGCTGCACGGAGGTCTGCCGAGTGTTTTGCAAGAAGAGAAAGAAAGTTGTCCAAAACAGCTTGCAATCGAACGTTCATGTGAATAGAAAAGGCAGGAGAGTGGTCAGGTACTGTTTTCTCTCAGTTGGCAAGCTGCGCACACAATCGCAGTGTTGTACAGCTTGTTTCATCACCTTTGCGAAGTTGCCGCTCTCTCCGGCTCCCGGAGACGAAGAAGCTGCTTCTTCGCGCAAAGACGATTCTGCCGCTCACAGTGCTCTGCGGTGTGCGCCTTCTGCCGAAAGAGGTCCGGGAGCGGTGCTTAGCTCTGCAGAGCACCGTACCTTCGTCTTTAGCCTCTCTTCTCGTCTGCATCTTAGCAAAAAGCTTTTCCACTCTGTCTGGCAAGGAGAAACTGTGCCAGCACAGAAAACATCTCCCATCGTCTTCTAGAGGCTGCACGGAGGTCTGCCGAGTGTTTTGCAAGAAGAGAAAGAAAGTTGTCCAGAACAACTTGCAATCGAATGTTCATGTGAATGGAAAAGGCAGGAGAGTGGTCAGGTACTGTTTTCTCTCAGTTGGCACGCTGCGCACACAATCGCAGTGTTGTACAGCTTGTTTCATCACCTTTGCCAAGTTGCCGCTCTCTCCGGCTCCCGGAGACGAAGAAGCTGCTTCTTCGCGCAAAGACGATTCTGCCGCTCACTGTGCTCTGCGGTGTGCGCCTTCTGCCGAAAGAGGTCCGGGAGCGGTGCTTAGCTCTGCAGAGCACCGTACCTTCGTCTTTAGCCTCTCTTCTCGTCAACATATTAGCAAAAAGCTTTTCCACTCTGTCTGGCAAGGACAAACTGTGCCAGCACACAAAACATCTCCCATCGTGTTCTAGAAGCTGCACGGAGGTCTGCCGAGTGTTTTGCAAGAAGAGAAAGAAAGTTGTCCAAAACAGCTTGCAATCGAATGTTCATGTGAATAGAAAAGGCAGGAGAGTGGTCAGGTACTGTTTTCTCTCAGCTGGCAAGCTGCGCACACAATCGCAGTGTTGTACAGCTTGTTTCATCACCTTTGCGAAGCTGCCGCTCTCTCCGGCTCCCGGAGACGAAGAAGCTGCTTCTTCGCGCAAAGACGATTCTGCCGCTCACAGTGCTCTGCGGTGTGCGCCTTCTGCCGAAAGAGGTCCGGGAGCGGTGCTTAGCTCTGCAGAGCACCGTACCTTCGTCTTTAGTCTCTCTTCTCGTCTACATCTTAGCAAAAAGCTTTTTCACTCTGTCTGGCAAGGAGAAACTGTGCCAGCACAGAAAACATCTCCCATCGTGTTCTAGAGGCTGCACGGAGGTCTGCCGAGTGTTTTGCAAGAAGAGAAAGAAAGTTGTCCAAAACAGCTTGCAATCGAATGTTCAAGTGAATAGAAAAGGCAGGAGAGTGGTCAGGTACTGTTTTCTCCCACTTGGCAAGCTGCGCACACAATCGCAGTGTTGTACAGCTTGTTTCATCACCTTTGCGAAGTTGCCGCTCTCTCCGGCTCCCGGAGACGAAGAAGCTGCTTCTTCGCGCAAAGACGATTCTGCCGCTCACTGTGCTCTGCGGTGTGCGCCTTCTGCCGAAAGAGGTCCGGGAGCGATGCTTAGCTCTGCAGAGAACCATACGTGCTTCTTTAGCCTCTCTTCTCGTCTACATCTTAGCAAAAAGCTTTTCCACTCTGTCTGGCAAGGAGAAACCGTGCCAGCACAAAAAACATCTCCCATCGTGTTCTAGAGGCTGCACGGAGGTCTGCCGAGTGTTTTGCAAGAAGAGAAAGAAAGTTGTCCAAAACAGCTTGCAATCGAATGTTCATGTGAATAGAAAAGGCAGGAGAGTGGTCAGGTACTGTTTTCTCTCAGTTGGCAAGCTGCGCACACAATCGCAGTGTTGTACAGCTTGTTTCATCACCTTTGCGAAGTTGCCGCTCTCTCCGGCTCCCGGAGACGAAGAAGCTGCTTCTTCGCGCAAAGACGATTCTGCCGCTCACAGTGCTCTGCGGTGTGCGCCTTCTGCCGAAAGACGTCCGGGAGCGGTGCTTAGCTCTGCAGAGCACCGTACCTTCGTCTTTAGCCTCTCTTCTCGTCTGCATCTTAGCAAAAAGCTTTTCCACTCTGTCTGGCAAGGAGAAACTGTGCCAGCACAGAAAACATCTCCCATCGTCTTCTAGAGGCTGCACGGAGGTCTGCCGAGTGTTTTGCAAGAAGAGAAAGAAAGTTGTCCAAAACAGCTTGCAATCGAATGTTCAAGTGAATAGAAAAGGCAGGAGAGTGGTCAGGTACTGTTTTCTCTCAGTTGGCAAGCTGCGCACACAATCGCAGTGTTGTACAGCTTGTTTCATCACCTTTGCGAAGTTGCCGCTCTCTCCGGCTCCCGGAGACGAAGAAGCTGCTTCTTCGCGCAAAGACGATTCTGCCGCTCACTGTGCTCTGCGGTGTGCGCCTTCTGCCGAAAGAGGTCGGGAGCGATGCTTAGCTCTGCAGAGTACCATACGTGCTTCTTTAGCCTCTCTTCTCGTCTACATCTTAGCAAAAAGCTTTTCCACTCTGTCTGGCAAGGAGAAACTGTGCCAGCACAAAAAACATCTCCCATCGTGTTCTAGAGGCTGCACGGAGGTCTGCCGAGTGTTTTGCAAGAAGAGAAAGAAAGTTGTCCAAAACAGCTTCCTATCGAATGTTCATGTGAATAGAAAAGGCAGGAGAGTGGTCAGGTACTGTTTTCTCTCAGTTGGCAAGCTGCGCACACAATCGCAGTGTTGTACAGCTTGTTTCATCACCTTTGCGAAGTTGCCGCTCTCTCCGGCTCCCGGAGACGAAGAAGCTGCTTCTTCGCGCAAAGACGATTCTGCCGCTCACAGTGCTCTGCGGTGTGCGCCTTCTGCCGAAAGAGGTCCGGGAGCGGTGCTTAGCTCTGCAGAGCACCGTACCTTCGTCTTTAGCCTCTCTTCTCGTCTACATCTTAGCAAAAAGCTTTTCCACTCTGTCTGGCAAGGAGAAACTGTGCCAGCACAGAAAACATCTCCCATCGTCTTCTAGAGGCTGCACGGAGGTCTGCCGAGTGTTTTGCAAGAAGAGAAAGAAAGTTGTCCAAAACAGCTTGCAATCGAATGTTCAAGTGAATAGAAAAGGCAGGAGAGTGGTCAGGTACTGTTTTCTCTCACTTGGCAAGCTGCGCACACAATCGCAGTGTTGTACAGCTTGTTTCATCACCTTTGCCAAGTTGCCGCTCTCTCCGGCTCCCGGAGACGAAGAAGCTGCTTCTTCGCGCAAAGACGATTCTGCCGCTCACAGTGCTCTGCGGTGTGCGCCTTCTGCCGAAAGAGGCACGGGAGCGGTGCTTAGCTCTGCAGAGCACCGTACCTTCGTCTTTAGCCTCTCTTCTCGTCTACATCTTAGCAAAAAGCTTTTCCACTCTGTCTGGCAAGGAGAAACTGTGCAGCACAGAAAACATCTCCCATCGTCTTCTAGAGGCTGCACGGAGGTCTGCCGAGTGTTTTGCAAGAAGAGAAAGAAAGTTGTCCAGAACAACTGCAATCGAATGTTCATGTGAATGGAAAAGGCAGGAGAGTGGTCAGGTACTGTTTTCTCTCAGTTGGCACGCTGCGCACACAATCGCAGTGTTGTACAGCTTGTTTCATCACCTTTGCCAAGTTGCCGCTCTCTCCGGCTCCCGGAGACGAAGAAGCTGCTTCTTCGCGCAAAGACGATTCTGCCGCTCACAGTGCTCTGCGGTGTGCGCCTTCTGCCGAAAGAGGCACGGGAGCGGTGCTTAGCTCTGCAGAGCACCGTACCTTCGTCTTTAGCCTCTCTTCTCGTCTACATATTAGCAAAAAGCTTTTCCACTCTGTCTGGCAAGGAGAAACTGTGCCAGCACAGAAAACATCTCCATCGTGTTCTAGAAGCTGCACGGAGGTCTGCCGAGTGTTTTGCAAGAAGAGAAAGAAAGTTGTCCAAAACAGCTTGCAATCGAATGTTCATGTGAATAGAAAAGGCAGGAGAGTGGTCAGGTACTGTTTTCTCTCAGTTGGCAAGCTGCGCACACAATCGCAGTGTTGTACAGCTTGTTTCATCACCTTTGCGAAGTTGCCGCTCTCTCCGGCTCCCGGAGACGAAGAAGCTGCTTCTTCGCGCAAAGACGATTCTGCCGCTCACTGTGCTCTGCGGTGTGCGCCTTCTGCCGAAAGAGGCACGGGAGCGGTGCTTAGCTCTGCAGAGCACCGTACCTTCGTCTTTAGCCTCTCTTCTCGTCTACATCTTAGCAAAAGCTTTTCACTCTGTCTGGCAAGGAGAAACTGTGCCAGCACAAAAAACATCTCCCATCGTGTTCTAGAGGCTGCACGGAGGTCTGCCGAGTGTTTTGCAAGAAGAGAAAGAAAGTTGTCCAAAACAGCTTGCAATCGAATGTTCAAGTGTATAGAAAAGGCAGGAGAGTGGTCAGGTACTGTTTTCTCTCAGTTGGCAAGCTGCGCACACAATCGCAGTGTTGTACAGCTTGTTTCATCACCTTTGCGAAGCTGCCGCTCTCTCCGGCTCCCGGAGACGAAGAAGCTGCTTCTTCGCGCAAAGACGATTCTGCCGCTCACAGTGCTCTGCGGTGTGCGCCTTCTGCCGAAAGAGCCCCGGGAGCGGTGCTTAGCTCTGCAGAGCACCGTACCTTCGTCTTTAGCCTCTCTTTCGTCTACATCTTAGCAAAAAGCTTTTCCACTCTGTCTGGCAAGGAGAAACTGTGCCCAGCACAAAAAACATCTCCCATCGTGTTCTAGAGGCTGCACGGAGGTCTGCCGAGTGTTT
>NW_026536275.1:0-77341 GCF_028551555.1 Melozone crissalis | reverse complement strand
TTGCGCGAAGAAGCAGCTTCTTCGTCTCCGGAAGCCGGAGAGAGCGGCAACTTCGCAAAGGTGATGAAACAAGCTGTACAACACTGTGATTGTGTGCGCAGCTTGCCAACTGAGAGAAAACAGTACCTGACCACTCTCCTGCCTTTTCTATTCACATGAACATTCGATTGGAAGCTGTTTTGGACAACTTTCTTTCTCTTCTTGCAAAACACTCGGCAGACCTCCGTGCAGCCTCTAGAACACGATGGGAGATGTTTTCTGTGCTGGCACAGTTTCTCCTTGCCAGACAGAGTGGAAAAGCTTTTTGCTAAGATGTAGACGAGAAGAGAGGCTAAAGACGAAGGTACGGTGCTCTGCAGAGCTAAGCACAGCTCCCGGGGCTCTTTCGGCAGAAGGCGCACACCGCAGAGCACTGTGAGCGGCAGAATCGTCTTTGCGCGAAGAAGCAGCTTCTTCGTCTCCGGGAGCCGGAGAGAGCGGCAACTTCGCAAAGGTGATGAAACAAGCTGTACAACACTGCGATTGTGTGTGCAGCTTGCCAACTGAGAGAAAACAGTACCTGACCACTCTCCTGCCTTTTCTATTCACATGAACATTCGATTGCAAGCTGTTTTGGACAACTTTCTTTCTCTTCTTGCAAAACACTCGGCAGACCTGCGTGCAGCCTCTAGAACACGATGGGAGATGTTTTCTGTGCTGGCACAGTTTCTCCTTGCCAGACAGAGTGGAAAAGCTTTTTGCTAAGATGTAGACGAGAAGAGAGGCTAAAGACGAAGGTACGGTGCTCTGCAGAGCTAAGCACCGCTCCCCGGCCTCTTTCGGCAGAAGCCGCACACCGCAGAGCACTGTGAGCGGCAGAATCGTCTTTGCGCGAAGAAGCAGCTTCTTCGTCTCCGGGAGCCGGAGAGAGCGGCAACTTCGCAAAGGTGATGAAACAAGCTGTACAACACTGCGATTGTGTGCGCAGCTTGCCAAGTGAGAGAAAACAGTACCTGACCACTCTCCTGCCTTTTCTATTCACATGAACATTCGATTGGAAGCTGTTTTGGACAACTTTCTTTCTCTTCTTGCAAAATACTCGGCAGACCTCCGTGCAGCCTCTAGAACACGATGGGAGATGTTTTCTGTGCTGGCACAGTTTCTCCTTGCCAGACAGAGTGGAAAAGCTTTTTGCTAAGATGTAGACGAGAAGAGAGGCTAAAGACGAAGGTACGGTGCTCTGCAGAGCTAAGCACAGCTCCCGGACCTCTTTCGGCAGAAGGCGCACACCGCAGAGCACTGTGAGCGGCAGAATCGTCTTTGCGCGAAGAAGCAGCTTCTTCGTCTCCGGGAGCCGGAGAGAGCGGCAACTTCGCAAAGGTGATGAAACAAGCTGTACAACACTGCGATTGTGTGCGCAGCTTGCCAACAGAGAGAAAACAGTACCTGACCACTCTCCTGCCTTTTCTATTCACATGAACATTCGATTGCAAGCTGTTTTGGACAACTTTCTTTCTCTTCTTGCAAAACACTCGGCAGACCTCCGTGCAGCCTCTAGAACACGATGGGAGATGTTTTCTGTGCTGGCACAGTTTCTCCTTGCCAGACAGAGTGGAAAAGCTTTTTGCTAAGATGTAGACGAGAAAAGAGGCTAAAGACGAAGGTACGGTGCTCTGCAGAGCTAAGCACCGCTCCCGGACCTCTTTCGGCAGAAGGCGCACACCGCAGAGCACTGTGAGCGGCAGAATCGTCTTTGCGCGAAGAAGCAGCTTCTTCGTCTCCGGGAGCCGGAGAGAGCGGCAACTTCGCAAAGGTGATGAAACAAGCTGTACAACACTGCGATTGTGTGCGCAGCTTGCCAACTGAGAGAAAACAGTACCTGACCACTCTCCTGCCTTTTCTATTCACATGAACATTCGATTGCAAGCTGTTTTGGACAACTTTCTTTCTCTTCTTGCAAAACACTCGGCAGACCTCCCTGCAGCCTCTAGAACACGATGGGAGATGTTTTTTGTGCTGGCACAGTTTCTCCTTGCCAGACAGAGTGGAAAAGCTTTTTGCTAAGATGTAGACGAGAAGAGAGGCTAAAGAAGCAGGTATGGTGCTCTGCAGAGCTAAGGACAGCTCCCGGGCCTATTTCGGCAGAAGACACACACTGCAGAGCACTGTGAGCGGCAGAATCGTCTTTGGCCAAAAACCAGCTTCTTCGTCTCCGGGAGCCGGAGAGAGCGGCAACTTCGCAAAGGTGATGAAACAAGCCGTACAACACTGCGATTGTCTGCGCAGCTTGCCAAATGAGAGAAAACAGTACCAGACCACTCTCCTGCCTTTTCTATTCACATGAACATTCGATTGCAAGCTGTTTTGGACAACTTTCTTTCTCTTCTTGCAAAACATTCGGCACACCTCCGTGCAGCCTCTAGAACACGATGGGAGATGTTTTTTGTGCTGGCACAGTTTCTCCTTGCCAGACAGAGTGGAAAAGCTTTTTGCTAAGATGTAGACGAGAAGAGAGGCTAAAGACGAAGGTACGGTGCTGTGCAGAGCTAAGCACCGCTCCCGGGCCTCTTTCGGCAGAAGGCGCACACCGCAGAGCACTGTGAGCGGCAGAATCGTCTTTGCGCGAAGAAGCAGCTTCTTCGTCTCCGGGAGCCGGAGAGAGCGGCAACTTCGCAAAGGTGATGAAACAAGCTGTACAACACTGCGATTGTGTGCGCAGCTTGCCAACTGAGAGAAAACAGTACCTGACCACTCTCCTGCCTTTTCTATTCACATGAACATTCGATTGCAAGCTGTTTTGGACAACTTTCTTTCTCTTCTTGCAAAACACTCGGCAGACCTGCGTGCAGCCTCTAGAACACGATGGGAGATGTTTTTTGTGCTGGCACAGTTTCTCCTTGCCAGACAGAGTGGAAAAGCTTTTTGCTAAGATGTAGACGAGAAGAGAGGCTAAAGAAGCACGTATGGTGCTTCTCAGAGCTAAGCACAGCTCCCGGGGCCTTCCTTTCGGCAGAAGGCGCACACCGCAGAGCACTGTGAGCGGCAGAATCGTCTTTGCGCGAAGAAGCAGCTTCTTCGTCTCCGGGAGCCGGAGAGAGCGGCAACTTGGCAAAGGTGATGAAACAAGCTGTACAACACTGCGATTGTGTGCGCAGCTTGCCAACTGAGAGAAAACAGTACCTGACCTCTCTCCTGCCTTTTCTATTCACATGAACATTCGATTGCAAGGTGTTTTGGACAACTTTCTTTCTCTTCTTGCAAAACACTCGGCAGACCTCCGTGCAGCCTCTAGAACACGATGGGAGATGTTTTCTGTGCTGGCACAGTTTCTCCTTGCCAGACAGAGTGGAAAAGCTTTTTCTAAGATGTAGACGAGAAGAGAGGCTAAAGACGAAGGTACGGTGCTCTGCAGAGCTAAGCACCGCTCCCGGACCTCTTTCGGCAGAAGGCGCACACCGCAGAGCACTGTGAGCGGCAGAATCGTCTTTGCGCGAAGAAGCAGCTTCTTCGTCTCCGGGAGCCGGAGAGAGCGGCAACTTGGCAAAGGTGATGAAACAAGCTTTACAACCCTGCGATCGTGTGCGCAGCTTGCCAAGTGAGAGAAAACAGTACCTGACCACTCTCCTGACTTTTGCAATCGCGTGAACCTTCGATTGCAAGCTGTTTTGGACAACTTTCTTTCTCTTCTTGCAAAACACTCGGCAGACCTCCGTGCAGCCTCTAGAACACGATGGGAGATGTTTTTTGTGCTGGCACAGTTTCTCCTTGCCAGACAGAGTGGAAAAGCTTTTTGCTAAGATGTAGACGAGAAGAGAGGCTAAAGACGAAGGTACGGTGCTCTGCAGAGCTAAGCACATCTCCCGGGGCTCTTTCGGCTGAAGGCGCACACCGCAGAGCACTGTGAGCGGCAGAATCGTCTTTGCGCGAAGAAGCAGCTTCTTCGTCTCCGGGAGCCGGAGAGAGCGGCAACTTCGCAAAGGTGATGAAACAAGCTGTACAACACTGCGATTGTGTGCGCAGCTTGCCAACTGAGAGAAAACAGTACCTGACCACTCTCCTGCCTTTTCTATTCACATGAACATTCGATTGCAAGCTGTTTTGGACAACTTTCTTTCTCTTCTTGCAAAACACTCGGCAGACCTCCGTGCAGCCTCTAGAACACGATGGGAGATGTTTTCTGTGCTGGCACAGTTTCTCCTTGCCAGACAGAGTGGAAAAGCTTTTGCTAAGATGTAGACGAGAAGAGAGGCTAAAGACGAAGGTACGGTGCTCTGCAGAGCTAAGCACAGCTCCCGGACCTCTTTCGGCAGAAGGCGCACACCGCAGAGCACTGTGAGCGGCAGAATCGTCTTTGCGCGAAGAAGCAGCTTCTTCGTCTCCGGGAGCCGGAGAGAGCGGCAACTTCGCAAAGGTGATGAAACAAGCTGTACAACACTGCGATTGTGTGCGCAGCTTGCCAACTGAGAGAAAACAGTACCTGATCACTCTCCTGCCTTTTCTATTCACATGAACATTCGATTGGAAGCTGTTTTGGACAACTTTCTTTCTCTTCTTGCAAAACACTCGGAAGACCTGCGTGCAGCCTCTAGAACACGATGGGAGATGTTTTTTGTGCTGGCACAGTTTCTCCTTGCCAGACAGAGTGGAAAAGCTTTTTGCTAAGATGTAGACGAGAAGAGAGGCTAAAGAAGCAGGTATGGTGCTCTGCAGAGCTAAGCACAGCTCCCGGGGCTCTTTCGGCAGAAGGCGCACACCGCAGAGCACTGTGAGCGGCAGAATCGTCTTTGCGCGAAGAAGCAGCTTCTTCGTCTCCGGGAGCCGGAGAGAGCGGCAACTTCGCAAAGGTGATGAAACAAGCTGTACAACACTGCGATTGTGTGCGCAGCTTGCCAAGTGAGAGAAAACAGTACCTGACCACTCTCCTGCCTTTTCTATTCACATGAACATTCGATTGCAAGCTGTTTTGGACAACTTTCTTTCTCTTCTTGCAAAACACTCGGCAGACCTCCGTGCAGCCTCTAGAACACGATGGGAGATGTTTTTTGTGCTGGCACAGTTTCTCCTTGCCAGACAGAGTGGAAAAGCTTTTTGCTAAGATGTAGACGAGAAGAGAGGCTAAGACGAAGGTACGGTGCTGTGCAGAGCTAAGCACCGCTCCCGGGCCTCTTTCGGCAGAAGGCGCACACCGCAGAGCACTGTGAGCGGCAGAATCGTCTTTGCGCGAAGAAGCAGCTTCTTCGTCTCCGGGAGCCAGAGAGAGCGACAATTTCGCAAAGGTGATGAAACAAGCTGTACAACACTGCGATTGTGTGCGCAGTTTGCCAACTGAGAGAAAACAGTACCTGACCACTCTCTTGCCTTTTCTATTCACATGAACATTCGATTGCAAGCTGTTTTGGACAACTTTCTTTCTCTTCTTGCAAAACACTCGGCAGACCTGCGTGCAGCCTCTAGAACACGATGGGAGATGTTTTCTGTGCTGGCACAGTTTCTCCTTGCCAGACAGAGTGGAAAAGCTTTTTGCTAAGATGTAGACGAGAAGAGAGGCTAAAGACGAAGGTACGGTGCTCTGCAGAGCTAAGCACCGCTCCCGGACCTCATTCGGCAGAAGCCGCACACCGCAGAGCACTGTGAGCGGCAGAATCATCTTTGCGCGAAGAAGCAGCTTCTTCGTCTCCGGGAGCCGGAGAGAGCGGCAGCTTCGCAAAGGTGATGAAACTAGCTGTACAAACACTGCGATTGTGTGCGCAGCTTGCCAACTGAGAGAAAACAGTACCTGACCACTCTCCTGCCTTTTCTATTCACATGAACATTCGATTGCAAGCTGTTTTGGACAACTTTCTTTCTCTTCTTGCAAAACACTCGGCAGACCTCCGTGCAGCCTCTAGAACACGATGGGAGATGTTTTCTCTGCTGGCACAGTTTCTCCTTGCCAGATAGAGTGGAAAAGCTTTTTGCTAAGATGTAGACGAGAAGAGAGGCTAAAGACGAAGGTACGGTGCTCTGCAGAGCTAAGCACCGCTCCCGGGCCTCTTTCGGCAGAAGGCGCACTCCGCAGAGCACTGTGAGCGGCAGAATCGTCTTTGCGCGAAGAAGCAGCTTCTTCGTCTCCGGAAGCCGGAGAGAGCGGCAACTTCGCAAAGGTGATGAAACAAGCTGTACAACACTGCGATTGTGTGCGCAGCTTGCCAAGTGGGAGAAAACAGTACCTGACCACTCTCCTGCCTTTTCTATTCACTTGAACATTCGATTGGAAGCTGTTTTGGACAACTTTCTTTCTCTTCTTGCAAAACACTCGGCAGTCCTCCGTGCAGCCTCTAGAACACGATGGGAGATGTTTTCTGTGCTGGCACAGTTTCTCCTTGCCAGACAGAGTGGAAAAGCTTTTTGCTAAGATGTAGACGAGAAGAGAGGCTAAAGACGAAGGTACGGTGCTCTGCAGAGCTAAGCACAGCTCCCGGGGCTCTTTCGGCAGAAGGCGCACACCGCAGAGCCCTGTGAGCGGCAGAATCGTCTTTGCGCGAAGAAGCAGCTTCTTCGTCTCCGGGAGCCGGAGAGAGCGGCAACTTGGCAAAGGTGATGAAACAAGCTGTACAACACTGCGATTGTGTGCGCAGCTTGCCAACTGAGAGAAAACAGTACCTGACCACTCTCCTGCCTTTTCTATTCACATGAATATTCGATTGGAAGCTGTTTGGACAACTTTCTTTCTCTTCTTGCAAAATGCTCGGCAGACCTCCGTGCAGCCTCTAGAACACGATGGGAGATGTTTTTTGTGCTGGCACAGTTTCTCCTTGCCAGACAGAGTGGAAAAGCTTTTTGCTAACGATGTAGACGAGAAGAGAGGCTAAAGACGAAGGTACGGTGCTCTGCAGAGCTAAGCACAGCTCCCGGGCCTTTTTCGGCAGAAGGCGCACACAGCAGAGCACTGTGAGCGGCAGAATCGTCTTTGCGCGAAGAAGCAGCTTCTTCGTCTCCGGGAGCCGGAGAGAGCGGCAACTTCGCAAAGGTGATGAAACAAGCTGTACAACACTGCGATTGTGTGCGCAGCTTGCCAACTGAGAGAAAACAGTACCTGACCACTCTCCTGCCTTTTCTATTCACATGAACATTCGATTGCAAGCTGTTTTGGACAACTTTCTTTCTCTTCTTGCAAAACACTCGGCAGACCTCCGTGCAGCCTCTAGAACACGATGGGAGATGTTTTCTGTGCTGGCACAGTTTCTCCTTGCCAGACAGAGTGGAAAAGCTTTTTGCTAAGATGTAGACGAGAAAAGAGGCTAAAGACGAAGGTACGGTGCTCTGCAGAGCTAAGCACCGCTCCCGGACCTCTTTCGGCAGAAGGCGCACACCGCAGAGCACTGGGAGCAGCAGAATCGTCTTTGCGCGAAGAAGCAGCTTCTTCGTCTCCGGGAGCCGGAGAGAGCGGCAGCTTCGCAAAGGTGAAGAAACAAGCTGTACAACACTGCGATTGTGTGCGCAGCTTGCCAAGTGAGAGAAAACAGTACCTGACCACTCTCCTGCCTTTTCTATTCACATGAACATTCGATTGCAAGCTGTTTTGGACAACTTTCTTTCTCTTCTTGCAAAACACTCGGCAGACCTCCGTGCAGCCTCTAGAACACGATGGAAGATGTTTTCTGTGCAGGCACAGTTTCTCCTTGCCAGACAGAGTGGAAAAGCTTTTTGCTAAGATGTAGACGAGAAGAGAGGCTAAAGACGAAGGTACGGTGCTCTGCAGAGCTAAGCACCGCTCCCGGGCCTCTTTCGGCAGAAGGCGCACACCGCAGAGCACTGTGAGTGGCAGAATCGTCTTTGCGCGAAGAAGCAGCTTCTTCGTCTCCGGGAGCCGGAGTGAGCGGCAACTTCGCAAAGGTGATGAAACAAGCTGTACAACACTGCGATTGTGTGCGCAGCTTGCCAACTGAGAGAAAACAGTACCTGACCACTCTCCTGCCTTTTCTATTCACATGAACATTCGATTGGAAGCTGTTTTGGACAACTTTCTTTCTCTTCTTGCAAAATACTCGGCAGACCTGCGTGCAGCCTCTATAACACGATGGGAGATGTTTTCTGTGCTGGCACAGTTTCTCCTTGCCAGACAGAGTGGAAAAGCAATTTGCTCAGATGTAGACGAGAAGAGAGGCTAAAGACGAAGGTACGGTGCTCTGCAGAGCTAAAAACAGCTCCGGGCGTCTTTCGGCAGAAGGCGCACACCGCAGAGCACTGTGAGCGGCAGAATCGTCTTTGCGCGAAGAAGCAGCTTCTTCGTCTCCGGGAGCCGGAGAGAGCGGCAACTTGGCAAAGGTGATGAAACAAGCTGTACAACACTGCGATTGTGTGCGCAGCTTGCCAACTGAGAGAAAACAGTACCTGACCACTCTCCTGCCTTTTCTATTCACATGAACATTCGATTGCAAGCTGTTTTGGACAACTTTCTTTCTCTTCTTGCAAAACACTCGGCAGACCTGCGTGCAGCCTCTAGAACACGATGGGAGATGTTTTTTGTGCTGGCACAGTTTCTCCTTGCCAGACAGAGTGGAAAAGCTTTTTGCTAAGATGTAGACGAGAAGAGAGGCTAAAGACGAAGGTACGGTGCTCTGCAGAGCTAAGCACAGCTCCCGGGCCTCTTTCGGCAGAAGGCGCACACCGCAGAGCACTGTGAGCGGCAGAATCGTCTTTGCGCGAAGAAGCAGCTTCTTCGTCTCCGGGAGCCGGAGAGAGCGGCAACTTCGCAAAGGTGATGAAACAAGCTGTACAACACTGCGATTGTGTGCGCAGCGTGCCAACTGAGAGAAAACAGTACCTGACCACTCTCCTGCCTTTTCTATTCACATGAACATTCGATTGGAAGCTGTTTTGGACAACTTTCTTTCTCTTCTTGCAAAACACTCGGCAGACCTCCGTGCAGCCTCTAGAACACGATGGGAGATGTTTTCTGTGCTGGCACAGTTTCTCCTTGCCAGACAGAGTGGAAAAGCTTTTGCTAAGATGTAGACGAGAAGAGAGGCTAAAGACGAAGGTACGGTGCTCTGCAGAGCTAAGCACCGCTCCCGGACCTCTTTCGGCTGAAGGCGCACACCGCAGAGCACTGGGAGCAGCAGAATCGTCTTTGCGCGAAGAAGCAGCTTCTTCGTCTCCGGGAGCCGGAGAAGGCGGCAGCTTCGCAAAGGTGAAGAAACAAGCTGTACAACACTGCGATTGTGTGCGCAGCTTGCCAAGTGAGAGAAAACAGGACCTGACCACTCTCCTGCCTTTTCTATTCACATGAACATTCGATTGCAAGCTGTTTTGGACAACTTTCTTTCTCTTCTTGCAAAACACTCGGCAGACCTCCGTGCAGCCTCTAGAACACGATGGGAGATGTTTTCTGTGCTGGCACAGTTTCTCCTTGCCAGACAGAGTGGAAAAGCTTTTTGCTATGATGTAGACGAGAAGAGAGGCTAAAGACGAAGGTACGGTGCTCTGCAGAGCTAAGCACCGCTCCCGGGCCTCTTTCGGCAGAAGGCGCACACCGCAGAGCACTGTGAGCGGCAGAATCGTCTTTGCGCGAAGAAGCAGCTTCTTCGTCTCCGGGAGCCGGAGAGAGCGGCAACTTCGCAAAGGTGATGAAACAAGCTGTACAACACTGCGATTGTGTGCGCAGCTTGCCAACTGAGAGAAAACAGTACCTGACCACTCTCCTGCCTTTTCTATTCACATGAACATTCGATTGCAAGCTGTTTTGGACAACTTTCTTTCTCTTCTTGCAAAACACTCGGTAGACCTGCGTGCAGCCTCTAGAACACGATGGGAGATGTTTTTTGTGCTGGCACAGTTTCTCCTTGCCAGACAGAGTGGAAAAGCTTTTTGCTAAGATGTAGACGAGAAGAGAGGCTAAAGACGAAGGTACGGTGCTCTGCAGAGCTAAGCACCGCTCCCGGGGCTCTTTCGGCAGAAGGCGCACACCGCAGAGCACTGTGAGCGGCAGAATCGTCTTTGCGCGAAGAAGCAGCTTCTTCGTCTCCGGGAGCCGGAGAGAGCGGCAACTTCGCAAAGGTGATGAAACAAGCTGTACAACACTGCGATTGTGTGCGCAGCTTGCCAACTGAGAGAAAACAGTACCTGACCACTCTCCTGCCTTTTCTATTCACATGAACATTCGATTGCAAGCTGTTTTGGACAACTTTCTTTCTCTTCTTGCAAAACACTCGGCAGACCTCCGTGCAGCCTCTAGAACACGATGGGAGATGTTTTTTGTGCTAGCACAGTTTCTCCTTGCCAGACAGAGTGGAAAAGCTTTTTGCTAAGATGTAGACGAGAAGAGAGGCTAAAGACGAAGGTACGGTGCTCTGCAGAGCTAAGCACAGCTCCCGGGCCTCTTTCGGCAGAAGGCGCACACCGCAGAGCACTGTGAGCGGCAGAATCGTCTTTGCGCGAAGAAGCAGCTTCTTCGTCTCCGGGAGCCGGAGAGAGCGGCAACTTGGCAAAGGTGATGAAACAAGCTGTACAACACTGCGATTGTGTGCGCAGCGTGCCAACTGAGAGAAAACAGTACCTGACCACTCTCCTGCATTTTCTATTCACATGAACATTCGATTGCAAGCTGTTTTGGACAACTTTCTTTCTCTTCTTGCAAAACACTCGGCAGACCTGCGTGCAGCCTCTAGAACACGATGGGAGATGTTTTCTGTGCTGGCACAGTTTCTCCTTGCCAGACAGAGTGGAAAAGCTTTTTGCTCAGATGTAGACGAGAAGAGAGGCTAAAGACGAAGGTACGGTGCTCTGCAGAGCTAAGCACCGCTCCCGGGGCTCTTTCGGCAGAAGGCGCACACCGCAGAGCACTGTGAGCGGCAGAATCGTCTTTGCGCGAAGAAGCAGCTTCTTCGTCTCCGGGAGCCGGAGAGAGCGGCAACTTCGCAAAGGTGATGAAACAAGCTGTACAACACTGCGATTGTGTGCGCAGCTTGCCAACTGAGAGAAAACAGTACCTGACCACTCTCCTGCCTTTTCTATTCACATGAACATTCGATTGCAAGCTGTTTTGGACAACTTTCTTTCTCTTCTTGCAAAACACTCGGCAGACCTCCGTGCAGCCTCTAGAACACGATGGGAGATGTTTTCTGTGCTGGCACAGTTTCTCCTTGCCAGACAGAGTGGAAAAGCTTTTTGCTAAGATGTAGACGAGAAGAGAGGCTAAAGACGAAGGTACGGTGCTCTGCAGAGCAAAGCACCGCTCCCGGACCTCTTTCGGCAGAAGGCGCACACCGCAGAGCACTGTGAGCGGCAGAATCGTCTTTGCGCGAAGAAGCAGCTTCTTCGTCTCCGGGAGCCGGAGAGAGCGGCAACTTCGCAAAGGTGATGAAACAAGCTGTACAACACTGCGATTGTGTGCGCAGCTTGCCAACTGAGAGAAAACAGTACCTGACCACTCTCCTGCCTTTTCTATTCACATGAACATTCGATTGCAAGCTGTTTTGGACAACTTTCTTTCTCTTCTTGCAAAACACTCGGCAGACCTCCGTGCAGCCTCTAGAACACGATGGGAGATGTTTTTTGTGCTGGCACAGTTTCTCCTTGCCAGAAAGAGTGGAAAAGCTTTTTGCTAAGATGTAGACAAGAAGAGAGGCTAAAGAAGAAGGTATGGTACTCTGCAGAGCTAAAAACAGCTCCCGGGCCTCTTTCTGCAGAAGACACACACCGCAGAGCACTGTGAGCGGCAGAATCGTCTTTGCGCGAAGAAGCAGCTTCTTCGTCTCCGGGAGCCGGAGAGAGCGGCAACTTCGCAAAGGTGATGAAACAAGCTGTACAACACTGCGATTGTGTGCGCAGCTTGCCAACTGAGAGAAAACAGTACCTGACCACTCTCCTGCCTATTCTATTCACATGAACATTCGATTGCAAGCTGTTTTGGACAACTTTCTTTCTCTCCTTGCAAAACACTCGGCAGACCTCCGTGCAGCCTCTAGAACACGATGGGAGATGTTTTTTGTGCTGGCACAGTTTCTCCTTGCCAGACAGAGTGGAAAAGCTTTTTGCTAAGATGTAGACGAGAAGAGAGGCTAAAGACGAAGGTACGGTGCTCTGCAGAGCTAAGCACAGCTCCCGGGCCTCTTTCGGCAGAAGGCGCACACCGCAGAGCACTGTGAGCGGCAGAATCGTCTTTGCGCGAAGAAGCAGCTTCTTCGTCTCCGGGAGCCGGAGAGAGCGGCAACTTCGCAAAGGTGATGAAACAAGCTGTACAACACTGCGATTGTGTGCGCAGCGTGCCAACTGAGAGAAAACAGTACCTGACCACTCTCCTGCCTTTTCTATTCACATGAACATTCGATTGCAAGCTGTTTTGGACAACTTTCTTTCTCTTCTTGCAAAACACTCGGCAGACCTCCGTGCAGCCTCTAGAACACGATGGGAGATGTTTTCTGTGCTGGCACAGTTTCTTCTTGCCAGACAGAGTGGAAAAGCTTTTTGCTAAGATGTAGACGAGAAGAGAGGCTAAAGACGAAGGTACGGTGCTCTGCAGAGCTAAGCACAGCTCCCTGACCTCTTTCGGCAGAAGGCGCACACCGCAGAGCACTGTGAGCGGCAGAATCGTCTTTGCGCGAAGAAGCAGCTTCTTCGTCTCCGGGAGCCGGAGAGAGCGGCAACTTCGCAAAGGTGATGAAACAAGCTGTACAACACTGCGATTGTGTGCGCAGCTTACCAACTGAGAGCAAACTGTACCTGATCACTCTCCTGCCTTTTCTATTCACATGAACATTCGATTGCAAGCTGTTTTGGACAACTTTCTTTCTCTTCGTGCAAAACACTCTGCAGACCTCCGTGCAGCCTCTAGAACACGATGGGAGATGTTTTCTGTGCTGGCACAGTTTCTCCCTGCCAGAAAGAGTGGAAAAGCTTTTTGCTAAGATGTAGACGAGAAGAGAGGCTAAAGACGAAGGTACGGTGCTCTGCAGAGCTAAGCACCGCTCCCGGACCTCTTTCGGCAGAAGGCGCACACCGCAGAGTACTGCGAGCGGCAGAATCGTCTTTGCGCGAAGAAGCAGCTTCTTCGTCTCCGGGAGCCGGAGAGAGCGGCAGCTTCGCAAAGGTGAAGAAACAAGCTGTACAACACTGCGATTGTGTGCGCAGCTTGCCAAGTGAGAGAAAACAGTACCTGACCACTCTCCTGCCTTTTCTATTCACATGAACATTCGATTGCAAGCTGTTTTGGACAACTTTCTTTCTCTTCTTGCAAAACACTCGGCAGACCTCCGTGCAGCCTCTAGAACACGATGGGAGATGTTTTCTGTGCTGGCACAGTTTCTCCTTGCCAGACAGAGTGGAAAAGCTTTTTGCTAAGATGTAGACGAGAAGAGAGGCTAAAGACGAAGGTACGGTGCTCTGCAGAGCTAAGCACCGCTCCCGGGCCTCCTTCGGCAGAAGGCGCACACCGCAGAGCACTGGGAGCGGCAGAATCGTCTTTGCGCGAAGAAGCAGCTTCTTCGTCTCCGGGAGCCGGAGAGAGCGGCAACTTCGCAAAGGTGATGAAACAAGCTGTACAACACTGCGATTGTGTGCGCAGCTTGCCAACTGAGAGAAAACAGTACCTGACCACTCTCCTGCCTTTTCTATTCACATGAACATTCGATTGCAAGCTGTTTTGGACAACTTTCTTTCTCTTCTTGCAAAACACTCGGCAGACCTGCGTGCAGCCTCTAGAACACGATGGGAGATGTTTTCTGTGCTGGCACAATTTCTCCTTGCCAGACAGAGTGGAAAAGCTTTTTGCTAAGATGTAGACGAGAAGAGAGGCTAAAGAAGCACGTATGGTGCTTCTCAGAGCTAAGCACCGCTCCCGGGCCTCTTTCGGCAGAAGGCGCACACCGCAGAGCACTGTGAGCGGCAGAATCGTCTTTGCGCGAAGAAGCAGCTTCTTCGTCTCCGGGAGCCGGAGAGAGCGGCAACTTCGCAAAGGTGATGAAACAAGCTGTACAACACTGCGATTGTGTGCGCAGCTTGCCAACTGAGAGAAAACAGTACCTGACCACTCTCCTGCCTTTTCTATTCACATGAACATTCGATTGCAAGCTGTTTTGGACAACTTTCTTTCTCTTCTTGCAAAACACTCGGCAGACCTCCGTGCAGCCTCTAGAACACGATGGGAGATGTTTTTTGTGCTAGCACAGTTTCTCCTTGCCAGACAGAGTGGAAAAGCTTTTTGCTAAGATGTAGACGAGAAGAGAGGCTAAAGACGAAGGTACGGTGCTCTGCAGAGCTAAGCACAGCTCCCGGGCCTCTTTCGGCAGAAGGCGCACACCGCAGAGCACTGTGAGCGGCAGAATCGTCTTTGCGCGAAGAAGCAGCTTCTTCGTCTCCGGGAGCCGGAGAGAGCGGCAACTTCGCAAAGGTGATGAAACAAGCTGTACAACACTGCGATTGTGTGCGCAGCGTGCCAACTGAGAGAAAACAGTACCTGACCACTCTCCTGCATTTTCTATTCACATGAACATTCGATTGCAAGCTGTTTTGGACAACTTTCTTTCTCTTCTTGCAAAACACTCGGCAGACCTGCGTGCAGCCTCTAGAACACGATGGGAGATGTTTTTTGTGCTGGCACAGTTTCTCCTTGCCAGACAGAGTGGAAAAGCTTTTTGCTAAGATGTAGACGAGAAGAGAGGCTAAAGACGAAGGTACGGTGCTCTGCAGAGCTAAGCACCGCTCCCGGGGCTCTTTCGGCAGAAGGCGCACACCGCAGAGCACTGTGAGCGGCAGAATCGTCTTTGCGCGAAGAAGCAGCTTCTTCGTCTCCGGGAGCCGGAGAGAGCGGCAACTTCGCAAAGGTGATGAAACAAGCTGTACAACACTGCGATTGTGTGCGCAGCTTGCCAACTGAGAGAAAACAGTACCTGAACACTCTCCTGCCTTTTCTATTCACATGAACATTCGATTGCAAGCTGTTTTGGACAACTTTCTTTCTCTTCTTGCAAAACACTCGGCAGACCTCCGTGCAGCCTCTAGAACACGATGGGAGATGTTTTTTGTGCTAGCACAGTTTCTCCTTGCCAGACAGAGTGGAAAAGCTTTTTGCTAAGATGTAGACGAGAAGAGAGGCTAAAGACGAAGGTACGGTGCTCTGCAGAGCTAAGCACAGCTCCCGGGCCTCTTTCGGCAGAAGGCGCACACCGCAGAGCACTGTGAGCGGCAGAATCGTCTTTGCGCGAAGAAGCAGCTTCTTCGTCTCCGGGAGCCGGAGAGAGCGGCAACTTCGCAAAGGTGATGAAACAAGCTGTACAACACTGCGATTGTGTGCGCAGCGTGCCAACTGAGAGAAAACAGTACCTGACCACTCTCCTGCATTTTCTATTCACATGAACATTCGATTGCAAGCTGTTTTGGACAACTTTCTTTCTCTTCTTGCAAAACACTCGGCAGACCTCCGTGCAGCCTCTAGAACACGATGGGAGATGTTTTCTGTGCTGGCACAGTTTCTCCTTGCCAGACAGAGTGGAAAAGCTTTTTGCTAAGATGTAGACGAGAAGAGAGGCTAAAGACGAAGGTACGGTGCTCTGCAGAGCTAAGCACCGCTCCCGGGCGTCTTTCGGCAGAAGGCGCACACCGCAGAGCACTGTGAGCGGCAGAATCGTCTTTGCGCGAAGAAGCAGCTTCTTCGTCTCCGGGAGCCGGAGAGAGCGGCAACTTCGCAAAGATGATGAAACAAGCTGTACAACACTGCGATTGTGTGCGCAGCGTGCCAACTGAGAGAAAACAGTACCTGACCACTCTCCTGCCTTTTCTATTCACATGAACATTCGATTGCAAGCTGTTTTGGACAACTTTCTTTCTCTTCTTGCAAAACACTTGGCAGACCTGCGTGCAGCCTCTAGAACACGATGGGAGATGTTTTCTGTGCTGGCACAGTTTCTCCTTGCCAGACAGAGTGGAAAAGCTTTTTGCTAAGATGTAGACGAGAAGAGAGGCTAAAGACGAAGGTACGGTGCTCTGCAGAGCAAAGCACCGCTCCCGGACCTCTTTCGGCAGAAGGCGCACACCGCAGAGCACTGTGAGCGGCAGAATCGTCTTTGCGCGAAGAAGCAGCTTCTTCGTCTCCGGGAGCCGGAGAGAGCGGCAACTTCACAAAGGTGATGAAACAAGCTGTACAACACTGCGATTGTGTGCGCAGCTTGCCAACTGAGAGAAAACAGTACCTGACCACTCTCCTGCCTTTTCTATTCACATGAACATTCGATTGCAAGCTGTTTTGGACAACTTTCTTTCTCTTCTTGCAAAACACTCGGCAGACCTCCGTGCAGCCTCTAGAACACGATGGGAGATGTTTTTTGTGCTGGCACAGTTTCTCCTTGCCAGAAAGAGTGGAAAAGCTTTTTGCTAAGATGTAGACAAGAAGAGAGGCTAAAGAAGCAGGTATGGTACTCTGCAGAGCTAAAAACAGCTCCCGGGCCTCTTTCTGCAGAAGACACACACCGCAGAGCACTGTGAGCGGCAGAATCGTCTTTGCGCGAAGAAGCAGCTTCTTCGTCTCCGGGAGCCGGAGAGAGCGGCAACTTCGCAAAGGTGATGAAACAAGCTGTACAACACTGCGATTGTGTGCGCAGCTTGCCAACTGAGAGAAAACAGTACCTGACCACTCTCCTGCCTATTCTATTCACATGAACATTCGATTGCAAGCTGTTTTGGACAACTTTCTTTCTCTTCTTGCAAAACACTCGGCAGACCTCCGTGCAGCCTCTAGAACACGATGGGAGATGTTTTTTGTGCTGGCACAGTTTCTCCTTGCCAGACAGAGTGGAAAAGCTTTTTGCTAAGATGTAGACGAGAAGAGAGGCTAAAGACGAAGGTACGGTGCTCTGCAGAGCTAAGCACAGCTCCCGGGCGTCTTTCGGCAGAAGGCGCACACCGCAGAGCACTGTGAGCGGCAGAATCGTCTTTGCGCGAAGAAGCAGCTTCTTCGTCTCCGGGAGCCGGAGAGAGCGGCAACTTCGCAAAGGTGATGAAACAAGCTGTACAACACTGCGATTGTGTGCGCAGCGTGCCAACTGAGAGAAAACAGTACCTGACCACTCTCCTGCCTTTTCTATTCACATGAACATTCGATTGCAAGCTGTTTTGGACAACTTTCTTTCTCTTCTTGCAAAACACTCGGCAGACCTCCGTGCAGCCTCTAGAACACGATGGGAGATGTTTTCTGTGCTGGCACAGTTTCTTCTTGCCAGACAGAGTGGAAAAGCTTTTTGCTAAGATGTAGACGAGAAGAGAGGCTAAAGACGAAGGTACGGTGCTCTGCAGAGCTAAGCACAGCTCCCGGACCTCTTTCGGCAGAAGGCGCACACCGCAGAGCACTGTGAGCGGCAGAATCGTCTTTGCGCGAAGAAGCAGCTTCTTCGTCTCCGGGAGCCGGAGAGAGCGGCAACTTCGCAAAGGTGATGAAACAAGCTGTACAACACTGCGATTGTGTGCGCAGCTTACCAACTGAGAGCAAACTGTACCTGATCACACTCCTGCCTTTTCTATTCACATGAACATTCGATTGCAAGCTGTTTTGGACAACTTTCTTTCTCTTCATGCAAAACACTCTGCAGACCTCCGTGCAGCCTCTAGAACACGATGGGAGATGTTTTCTGTGCTGGCACAGTTTCTCCCTGCCAGAAAGAGTGGAAAAGCTTTTTGCTAAGATGTAGACGAGAAGAGAGGCTAAAGACGAAGGTACGGTGCTCTGCAGAGCTAAGCACCGCTCCCGGGCGTCTTTCGGCAGAAGGCGCACACCGCAGAGCACTGGGAGCGGCAGAATCGTCTTTGCGCGAAGAAGCAGCTTCTTCGTCTCCGGGAGCCGGAGAGAGCGGCAGCTTCGCAAAGGTGAAGAAACAAGCTGTACAACACTGCGATTGTGTGCGCAGCTTGCCAACTGAGAGAAAACAGTACCTGACCACTCTCCTGCCTTTTCTATTCACATGAACATTCGATTGCAAGCTGTTTTGGACAACTTTCTTTCTCTTCTTGCAAAACACTCGGCAGACCTCCGTGCAGCCTCTAGAACACGATGGGAGATGTTTTCTGTGCTGGCACAGTTTCTCCTTGCCAGACAGAGTGGAAAAGCTTTTTGCTAAGATGTAGACGAGAAGAGAGGCTAAAGACGAAGGTACGGTGCTCTGCAGAGCTAAGCACCGCTCCCGGGCCTCCTTCGGCAGAAGGCGCACACCGCAGAGCACTGTGAGCGGCAGAATCGTCTTTGCGCGAAGAAGCAGCTTCTTCGTCTCCGGGAGCCGGAGAGAGCGGCAACTTCGCAAAGGTGATGAAACAAGCTGTACAACACTGCGATTGTGTGCGCAGCTTGCCAACTGAGAGAAAACAGTACCTGACCACTCTCCTGCCTTTTCTATTCACATGAACATTCGATTGCAAGCTGTTTTGGACAACTTTCTTTCTCTTCTTGCAAAACACTCGGCAGACCTGCGTGCAGCCTCTAGAACACGATGGGAGATGTTTTCTGTGCTGGCACAGTTTCTCCTTGCCAGACAGAGTGGAAAAGCTTTTTGCTAAGATGTAGACGAGAAGAGAGGCTAAAGAAGCACGTATGGTGCTTCTCAGAGCTAAGCACCGCTCCCGGGGCTCTTTCGGCAGAAGGCGCACACCGCAGAGCACTGTGAGCGGCAGAATCGTCTTTGCGCGAAGAAGCAGCTTCTTCGTCTCCGGGAGCCGGAGAGAGCGGCAACTTCGCAAAGGTGATGAAACAAGCTGTACAACACTGCGATTGTGTGCGCAGCTTGCCAACTGAGAGAAAACAGTACCTGACCACTCTCCTGCCTTTTCTATTCACATGAACATTCGATTGCAAGCTGTTTTGGACAACTTTCTTTCTCTTCGTGCAAAACAATCGGCAGACCTCCGTGCAGCCTCTAGAACACGATGGGAGATGTTTTTTGTGCTAGCACAGTTTCTCCTTGCCAGACAGAGTGGAAAAGCTTTTTGCTAAGATGTAGACGAGAAGAGAGGCTAAAGACGAAGGTACGGTGCTCTGCAGAGCTAAGCACAGCTCCCGGGCCTCTTTCGGCAGAAGGCGCACACCGCAGGGCACTGTGAGCGGCAGAATCGTCTTTGCGCGAAGAAGCAGCTTCTTCGTCTCCGGGAGCCGGAGAGAGCGGCAACTTCGCAAAGGTGATGAAACAAGCTGTACAACACTGCGATTGTGTGCGCAGCGTGCCAACTGAGAGAAAACAGTACCTGACCACTCTCCTGCATTTTCTATTCACATGAACATTCGATTGCAAGCTGTTTTGGACAACTTTCTTTCTCTTCTTGCAAAACACTCGGCAGACCTCCGTGCAGCCTCTAGAACACGATGGGAGATGTTTTCTGTGCTGGCACAGTTTCTCCTTGCCAGACAGAGTGGAAAAGCTTTTTGCTCAGATGTAGACGAGAAGAGAGGCTAAAGACGAAGGTACGGTGCTCTGCAGAGCTAAGCACCGCTCCCGGGCGTCTTTCGGCAGAAGGCGCACACCGCAGAGCACTGTGAGCGGCAGAATCGTCTTTGCGCGAAGAAGCAGCTTCTTCGTCTCCGGGAGCCGGAGAGAGCGGCAACTTCGCAAAGATGATGAAACAAGCTGTACAACACTGCGATTGTGTGCGCAGCGTGCCAACTGAGAGAAAACAGTACCTGACCACTCTCCTGCCTTTTCTATTCACATGAACATTCGATTGCAAGCTGTTTTGGACAACTTTCTTTCTCTTCTTGCAAAACACTCGGCAGACCTCCGTGCAGCCTCTAGAACACGATGGGAGATGTTTTCTGTGCTGGCACAGTTTCTCCTTGCCAGACAGAGTGGAAAAGCTTTTTGCTAAGATGTAGACGAGAAGAGAGGCTAAAGACGAAGGTACGGTGCTCTGCAGAGCAAAGCACCGCTCCCGGACCTCTTTCGGCAGAAGGCGCACACCGCAGAGCACTGTGAGCGGCAGAATCGTCTTTGCGCGAAGAAGCTGCTTCTTCGTCTCCGGGAGCCGGAGAGAGCGGCAACTTCGCAAAGGTGATGAAACAAGCTGTACAACACTGCGATTGTGTGCGCAGCTTGCCAACTGAGAGAAAACAGTACCTGACCACTCTCCTGCCTTTTCTATTCACATGAACATTCGATTGCAAGCTGTTTTGGACAACTTTCTTTCTCTTCTTGCAAAACACTTGGCAGACCTGCGTGCAGCCTCTAGAACACGATGGGAGATGTTTTCTGTGCTGGCACAGTTTCTCCTTGCCAGACAGAGTGGAAAAGCTTTTTGCTAAGATGTAGACGAGAAGAGAGGCTAAAGACGAAGGTACGGTGCTCTGCAGAGCAAAGCACCGCTCCCGGACCTCTTTCGGCAGAAGGCGCACACCGCAGAGCACTGTGAGCGGCAGAATCGTCTTTGCGCGAAGAAGCAGCTTCTTCGTCTCCGGGAGCCGGAGAGAGCGGCAACTTCGCAAAGGTGATGAAACAAGCTGTACAACACTGCGATTGTGTGCGCAGCTTGCCAACTGAGAGAAAACAGTACCTGACCACTCTCCTGCCTTTTGTATTCACATGAACATTCGATTGGAAGCTGTTTTGGACAACTTTCTTTCTCTTCTTGCAAAACACTCGGCAGACCTGTGTGCAGCCTCTAGAACACGATGGGAGATGTTTTTTGTGCTGGCACAGTTTCTCCTTGCCAGAAAGAGTGGAAAAGCTTTTTGCTAAGATGTAGACAAGAAGAGAGGCTAAAGAAGCAGGTATGGTACTCTGCAGAGCTAAAAACAGCTCCCGGGCCTCTTTCTGCAGAAGACACACACCGCAGAGCACTGTGAGCGGCAGAATCGTCTTTGCGCGAAGAAGCAGCTTCTTCGTCTCCGGGAGCCGGAGAGAGCGGCAACTTCGCAAAGGTGATGAAACAAGCTGTACAACACTGCGATTGTGTGCGCAGTTTGCCAACTGAGAGAAAACAGTACCTGACCATTCTCCTGCCTATTCTATTCACATGAACATTCGATTGCAAGCTGTTTTGGACAACTTTCTTTCTCTTCTTGCAAAACACTCGGCAGACCTGCGTGCAGCCTCTAGAACACGATGGGAGATGTTTTCTGTGCTGGCACAGTTTCTCCTTGCCAGACAGAGTGGAAAAGCTTTTTGCTAAGATGTAGACGAGAAGAGAGGCTAAAGACGAAGGTACGGTGCTCTGCAGAGCTAAGCACAGCTCCCGGGCCTCTTTCGGCAGAAGGCGCACACCGCAGAGCACTGTGAGCGGCAGAATCGTCTTTGCGCGAAGAAGCAGCTTCTTCGTCTCCGGGAGCCGGAGAGAGCGGCAACTTCGCAAAGGTGATGAAACAAGCTGTACAACACTGCGATTGTGTGCGCAGCGTGCCAACTGAGAGAAAACAGTACCTGACCACTCTCCTGCCTTTTCTATTCACATGAACATTCGATTGCAAGCTGTTTTGGACAACTTTCTTTCTCTTCTTGCAAAACACTCGGCAGACCTCCGTGCAGCCTCTAGAACACGATGGGAGATGTTTTCTGTGCTGGCACAGTTTCTTCTTGCCAGACAGAGTGGAAAAGCTTTTTGCTAAGATGTAGACGAGAAGAGAGGCTAAAGACGAAGGTACGGTGCTCTGCAGAGCTAAGCACAGCTCCCGGACCTCTTTCGGCAGAAGGCGCACACCGCAGAGCACTGTGAGCGGCAGAATCGTCTTTGCGCGAAGAAGCAGCTTCTTCGTCTCCGGGAGCCGGAGAGAGCGGCAACTTCGCAAAGGTGATGAAACAAGCTGTACAACACTGCGATTGTGTGCGCAGCTTACCAACTGAGAGCAAACTGTACCTGATCACTCTCCTGCCTTTTCTATTCACATGAACATTCGATTGCAAGCTGTTTTGGACAACTTTCTTTCTCTTCGTGCAAAACACTCTGCAGACCTCCGTGCAGCCTCTAGAACACGATGGGAGATGTTTTCTGTGCTGGCACAATTTCTCCCTGCCAGAAAGAGTGGAAAAGCTTTTTGCTAAGATGTAGACGAGAAGAGAGGCTAAAGACGAAGGTACGGTGCTCTGCAGAGCTAAGCACCGCTCCCGGGCGTCTTTCGGCAGAAGGCGCACACCGCAGAGCACTGGGAGCGGCAGAATCGTCTTTGCGCGAAGAAGCAGCTTCTTCGTCTCCGGGAGCCGGAGAGAGCGGCAGCTTCGCAAAGGTGAAGAAACAAGCTGTACAACACTGCGATTGTGTGCGCAGCTTGCCAACTGAGAGAAAACAGTACCTGACCACTCTCCTGCCTTTTCTATTCACATGAACATTCGATTGCAAGCTGTTTTGGACAACTTTCTTTCTCTTCTTGCAAAACACTCGGCAGACCTCCGTGCAGCCTCTAGAACACGATGGGAGATGTTTTCTGTGCTGGCACAGTTTCTCCTTGCCAGACAGAGTGGAAAAGCTTTTTGCTAAGATGTAGACGAGAAGAGAGGCTAAAGACGAAGGTACGGTGCTCTGCAGAGCTAAGCACCGCTCCCGGGCCTCCTTCGGCAGAAGGCGCACACCGCAGAGCACTGTGAGCGGCAGAATCGTCTTTGCGCGAAGAAGCAGCTTCTTCGTCTCCGGGAGCCGGAGAGAGCGGCAACTTCGCAAAGGTGATGAAACAAGCTGTACAACACTGCGATTGTGTGCGCAGCTTGCCAACTGAGAGAAAACAGTACCTGACCACTCTCCTGCCTTTTCTATTCACATGAACATTCGATTGCAAGCTGTTTTGGACAACTTTCTTTCTCTTCTTGCAAAACACTCGGCAGACCTGCGTGCAGCCTCTAGAACACGATGGGAGATGTTTTCTGTGCTGGCACAGTTTCTCCTTGCCAGACAGAGTGGAAAAGCTTTTTGCTAAGATGTAGACGAGAAGAGAGGCTAAAGAAGCACGTATGGTGCTTCTCAGAGCTAAGCACCGCTCCCGGGGCTCTTTCGGCAGAAGGCGCACACCGCAGAGCACTGTGAGCGGCAGAATCGTCTTTGCGCGAAGAAGCAGCTTCTTCGTCTCCGGGAGCCGGAGAGAGCGGCAACTTCGCAAAGGTGATGAAACAAGCTGTACAACACTGCGATTGTGTGCGCAGCTTGCCAACTGAGAGAAAACAGTACCTGACCACTCTCCTGCCTTTTCTATTCACATGAACATTCGATTGCAAGCTGTTTTGGACAACTTTCTTTCTCTTCGTGCAAAACACTCGGCAGACCTCCGTGCAGCCTCTAGAACACGATGGGAGATGTTTTTTGTGCTAGCACAGTTTCTCCTTGCCAGACAGAGTGGAAAAGCTTTTTGCTAAGATGTAGACGAGAAGAGAGGCTAAAGACGAAGGTACGGTGCTCTGCAGAGCTAAGCACAGCTCCCGGGCCTCTTTCAGCAGAAGGCGCACACCGCAGGGCACTGTGAGCGGCAGAATCGTCTTTGCGCGAAGAAGCAGCTTCTTCGTCTCCGGGAGCCGGAGAGAGCGGCAACTTCGCAAAGGTGATGAAACAAGCTGTACAACACTGCGATTGTGTGCGCAGCGTGCCAACTGAGAGAAAACAGTACCTGACCACTCTCCTGCATTTTCTATTCACATGAACATTCGATTGCAAGCTGTTTTGGACAACTTTCTTTCTCTTCTTGCAAAACACTCGGCAGACCTCCGTGCAGCCTCTAGAACACGATGGGAGATGTTTTCTGTGCTGGCACAGTTTCTCCTTGCCAGACAGAGTGGAAAAGCTTTTTGCTCAGATGTAGACGAGAAGAGAGGCTAAAGACGAAGGTACGGTGCTCTGCAGAGCTAAGCACCGCTCCCGGGCGTCTTTCGGCAGAAGGCGCACACCGCAGAGCACTGTGAGCGGCAGAATCGTCTTTGCGCGAAGAAGCAGCTTCTTCGTCTCCGGGAGCCGGAGAGAGCGGCAACTTCGCAAAGATGATGAAACAAGCTGTACAACACTGCGATTGTGTGCGCAGCTTGCCAACTGAGAGAAAACAGTACCTGACCACTCTCCTGCCTTTTCTATTCACATGAACATTCGATTGCAAGCTGTTTTGGACAACTTTCTTTCTCTTCTTGCAAAACACTCGGCAGACCTCCGTGCAGCCTCTAGAACACGATGGGAGATGTTTTCTGTGCTGGCACAGTTTCTCCTTGCCAGACAGAGTGGAAAAGCTTTTTGCTAAGATGTAGACGAGAAGAGAGGCTAAAGACGAAGGTACGGTGCTCTGCAGAGCAAAGCACCGCTCCCGGACCTCTTTCGGCAGAAGGCGCACACCGCAGAGCACTGTGAGCGGCAGAATCGTCTTTGCGCGAAGAAGCTGCTTCTTCGTCTCCGGGAGCCGGAGAGAGCGGCAACTTCGCAAAGGTGATGAAACAAGCTGTACAACACTGCGATTGTGTGCGCAGCTTGCCAACTGAGAGAAAACAGTACCTGACCACTCTCCTGCCTTTTGTATTCACATGAACATTCGATTGCAAGCTGTTTTGGACAACTTTCTTTCTCTTCTTGCAAAACACTCGGCAGACCTCCGTGCAGCCTCTAGAACACGATGGGAGATGTTTTTTGTGCTGGCACAGTTTCTCCTTGCCAGAAAGAGTGGAAAAGCTTTTTGCTAAGATGTAGACAAGAAGAGAGGCTAAAGAAGCAGGTATGGTACTCTGCAGAGCTAAAAACAGCTCCCGGGCCTCTTTCTGCAGAAGACACACACCGCAGAGCACTGTGAGCGGCAGAATCGTCTTTGCGCGAAGAAGCAGCTTCTTCGTCTCCGGGAGCCGGAGAGAGCGGCAACTTCGCAAAGGTGATGAAACAAGCTGTACAACACTGCGATTGTGTGCGCAGCGTGCCAACTGAGAGAAAACAGTACCTGACCACTCTCCTGCCTTTTCTATTCACATGAACATTCGATTGCAAGCTGTTTTGGACAACTTTCTTTCTCTTCTTGCAAAACACTCGGCAGACCTCCGTGCAGCCTCTAGAACACGATGGGAGATGTTTTCTGTGCTGGCACAGTTTCTTCTTGCCAGACAGAGTGGAAAAGCTTTTTGCTAAGATGTAGACGAGAAGAGAGGCTAAAGACGAAGGTACGGTGCTCTGCAGGGCTAAGCACAGCTCCCGGACCTCTTTCGGCAGAAGGCGCACACCGCAGAGCACTGTGAGCGGCAGAATCGTCTTTGCGCGAAGAAGCAGCTTCTTCGTCTCCGGGAGCCGGAGAGAGCGGCAACTTCGCAAAGGTGATGAAACAAGCTGTACAACACTGCGATTGTGTGCGCAGCTTACCAACTGAGAGCAAACTGTACCTGATCACTCTCCTGCCTTTTCTATTCACATGAACATTCGATTGCAACCTGTTTTGGACAACTTTCTTTCTCTTCTTGCAAAACACTCGGCAGACCTCCGTGCAGCCTCTAGAACACGATGGGAGATGTTTTCTGTGCTGGCACAGTTTCTCCCTGCCAGAAAGAGTGGAAAAGCTTTTTGCTAAGATGTAGACGAGAAGAGAGGCTAAAGACGAAGGTACGGTGCTCTGCAGAGCTAAGCACCGCTCCCGGGCGTCTTTCGGCAGAAGGCGCACACCGCAGATCACTGTGAGCGGCAGAATCGTCTTTGCGCGAAGAAGCAGCTTCTTCGTCTCCGGAAGCCGGAGAGAGCGGCAACTTCGCAAAGGTGATGAAACAAGCTGTACAACACTGCGATTGTGTGCGCAGCGTGCCAACTGAGAGAAAACAGTACCTGACCACTCTCCTGCATTTTCTATTCACATGAACATTCGATTGCAAGCTGTTTTGGACAACTTTCTTTCTCTTCTTGCAAAACACTCGGCAGACCTCCGTGCAGCCTCTAGAACACGATGGGAGATGTTTTCTGTGCTGGCACAGTTTCTCCTTGCCAGACAGAGTGGAAAAGCTTTTTGCTCAGATGTAGACGAGAAGAGAGGCTAAAGACGAAGGTACGGTGCTCTGCAGAGCTAAGCACCGCTCCCGGGCGTCTTTCGGCAGAAGGCGCACACCGCAGAGCACTGTGAGCGGCAGAATCGTCTTTGCGCGAAGAAGCAGCTTCTTCGTCTCCGGGAGCCGGAGAGAGCGGCAACTTCGCAAAGATGATGAAACAAGCTGTACAACACTGCGATTGTGTGCGCAGCGTGCCAACTGAGAGAAAACAGTACCTGACCACTCTCCTGCCTTTTCTATTCACATGAACATTCGATTGCAAGCTGTTTTGGACAACTTTCTTTCTCTTCTTGCAAAACACTCGGCAGACCTCCGTGCAGCCTCTAGAACACGATGGGAGATGTTTTCTGTGCTGGCACAGTTTCTCCTTGCCAGACAGAGTGGAAAAGCTTTTTGCTAAGATGTAGACGAGAAGAGAGGCTAAAGACGAAGGTACGGTGCTCTGCAGAGCAAAGCACCGCTCCCGGGCCTCTTTCGGCAGAAGGCGCACACCGCAGAGCACTGTGAGCGGCAGAATCGTCTTTGCGCGAAGAAGCTGCTTCTTCGTCTCCGGGAGCCGGAGAGAGCGGCAACTTCGCAAAGGTGATGAAACAAGCTGTACAACACTGCGATTGTGTGCGCAGCTTGCCAACTGAGAGAAAACAGTACCTGACCACTCTCCTGCCTTTTCTATTCACATGAACATTCGATTGCAAGCTGTTTTGGACAACTTTCTTTCTCTTCTTGCAAAACACTCGGCAGACCTCCGTGCAGCCTCTAGAACACGATGGGAGATGTTTTTTGTGCTGGCACAGTTTCTCCTTGCCAGAAAGAGTGGAAAAGCTTTTTGCTAAGATGTAGACAAGAAGAGAGGCTAAAGAAGCAGGTATGGTACTCTGCAGAGCTAAAAACAGCTCCCGGGCCTCTTTCTGCAGAAGACACACACCGCAGAGCACTGTGAGCGGCAGAATCGTCTTTGCGCGAAGAAGCAGCTTCTTCGTCTCCGGGAGCCGGAGAGAGCGGCAACTTCGCAAAGGTGATGAAACAAGCTGTACAACACTGCGATTGTGTGCGCAGCGTGCCAACTGAGAGAAAACAGTACCTGACCACTCTCCTGCCTTTTCTATTCACATGAACATTCGATTGCAAGCTGTTTTGGACAACTTTCTTTCTCTTCTTGCAAAACACTCGGCAGACCTCCGTGCAGCCTCTAGAACACGATGGGAGATGTTTTCTGTGCTGGCACAGTTTCTTCTTGCCAGACAGAGTGGAAAAGCTTTTTGCTAAGATGTAGACGAGAAGAGAGGCTAAAGACGAAGGTACGGTGCTCTGCAGAGCTAAGCACAACTCCCGGACCTCTTTCGGCAGAAGGCGCACACCGCAGAGCACTGTGAGCGGCAGAATCGTCTTTGCGCGAAGAAGCAGCTTCTTCGTCTCCGGGAGCCGGAGAGAGCGGCAACTTCGCAAAGGTGATGAAACAAGCTGTACAACACTGCGATTGTGTGCGCAGCTTACCAACTGAGAGCAAACTGTACCTGATCACTCTCCTGCCTTTTCTATTCACATGAACATTCGATTGCAACCTGTTTTGGACAACTTTCTTTCTCTTCTTGCAAAACACTCGGCAGACCTCCGTGCAGCCTCTAGAACACGATGGGAGATGTTTTCTGTGCTGGCACAGTTTCTCCCTGCCAGAGAGTGGAAAAGCTTTTTGCTAAGATGTAGACGAGAAGAGAGGCTAAAGACGAAGGTACGGTGCTCTGCAGAGCTAAGCACCGCTCCCGGGCGTCTTTCGGCAGAAGGCGCACACCGCAGAGCACTGTGAGCGGCAGAATCGTCTTTGCGCGAAGAAGCAGCTTCTTCGTCTCCGGAAGCCGGAGAGAGCGGCAACTTCGCAAAGGTGATGAAACAAGCTGTACAACACTGCGATTGTGTGCGCAGCGTGCCAACTGAGAGAAAACAGTACCTGACCACTCTCCTGCCTTTTCTATTCACATGAACATTCGATTGCAAGCTGTTTTGGACAACTTTCTTTCTCTTCTTGCAAAACATTCGGCAGACCTCCGTGCAGCCTCTAGAACACGATGGGAGATGTTTTCTGTGCTGGCACAGTTTCTTCTTGCCAGACAGAGTGGAAAAGCTTTTTGCTAAGATGTAGACGAGAAGAGAGGCTAAAGACGAAGGTACGGTGCTCTGCAGAGCTAAGCACCGCTCCCGGACCTCTTTCGGCAGAAGGCGCACACCGCAGAGCACTGTGAGCGGCAGAATCGTCTTTGCGCGAAGAAGCAGCTTCTTCGTCTCCGGGAGCCGGAGAGAGCGGCAACTTCGCAAAGGTGATGAAACAAGCTGTACAACACTGCGATTGTGTGCGCAGCTTGCCAACTGAGAGAAAACAGTACCTGACCACTCTCCTGCCTTTTCTATTCACATGAACATTCGATTGCAAGCTGTTTTGGACAACTTTCTTTCTCTTCTTGCAAAACACTCGGCAGACCTCCGTGCAGCCTCTAGAACACGATGGGAGATGTTTTCTGTGCTGGCACAGTTTCTCCTTGCCAGACAGAGTGGAAAAGCTTTTTGCTAAGATGTAGACGAGAAGAGAGGCTAAAGAAGCACGTAGGGTGCTTCTCAGAGCTAAGCACAGCTCCCGGGGCTCTTTCGGCAGAAGGCGCACACCGCAGAGCACTGTGAGCGGCAGAATCGTCTTTGCGCGAAGAAGCAGCTTCTTCGTATCCGGGAGCCGGAGAGAGCGGCAACTTCGCAAAGGTGATGAAACAAGCTGTACAACACTGCGATTGTGTGCGCAGCTTGCCAACTGAGAGAAAACAGTACCTGACCCCTCTCCTGCCTTTTCTATTCACATGAACATTCGATTGCAAGCTGTTTTGGACAACTTTCTTTCTCTTCTTGCAAAACACTCGGCAGACCTCCGTGCAGCCTCTAGAACACGATGGGAGATGTTTTTTGTGCCGGCACAGTTTCTCCTTGCCAGAAAGAGTGGAAAAGCTTTTTGCTAAGATGTAGACGAGAAGAGAGGCTAAAGAAGCAGGTATGGTACTCTGCAGAGCAAAGCACAGCTCCCGGGCCTCTTTCTGCAGAAGACACACACTGCAGAACACAGTGAGCGGCAGAATCGTCTTTGCGCGAAGAAGCAGCTTCTTCGTCTCCGGGAGCCGGAGAGAGCGGCAACTTGGCAAAGGTGATGAAACAAGCTGTACAACACTGCGATTGTGTGCGCAGCTTGCCAACTGAGAGAAAACAGTACCTGACCACTCTCCTGCCTTTTCTATTCACATGAACATTCGATTGCAAGCTGTTTTGGACAACTTTCTTTCTCTTCTTGCAAAACACTCGGCAGACCTCCGTGCAGCCTCTAGAACACGATGGGAGATGTTTTCTGTGCTGGCACAGTTTCTCCTTGCCAGACAGAGTGGAAAAGCTTTTTGCTAAGATGTAGACGAGAAGAGAGGCTAAAGACGAAGGTACGGTGCTCTGCAGAGCAAAGCACCGCTCCCGGACCTCTTTCGGCAGAAGGCGCACACCGCAGAGCACTGTGAGCGGCAGAATCGTCTTTGCGCGAAGAAGCTGCTTCTTCGTCTCCGGGAGCCGGAGAGAGCGGCAACTTCGCAAAGGTGATGAAACAAGCTGTACAACACTGCGATTGTGTGCGCAGCTTGCCAACTGAGAGAAAACAGTACCTGACCACTCTCCTGACTTTTGTATTCACATGAACATTCGATTGCAAGCTGTTTTGGACAACTTTCTTTCTCTTCTTGCAAAACACTCGGCAGACCTCCGTGCAGCCTCTAGAACACGATGGGAGATGTTTTTTGTGCTGGCACAGTTTCTCCTTGCCAGAAAGAGTGGAAAAGCTTTTTGCTAAGATGTAGACAAGAAGAGAGGCTAAAGAAGCAGGTATGGTACTCTGCAGAGCTAAAAACAGCTCCCGGGCCTCTTTCTGCAGAAGACACACACCGCAGAGCACTGTGAGCAGCAGAATCGTCTTTGCGCGAAGAAGCAGCTTCTTCGTCTCCGGGAGCCGGAGAGAGCGGCAACTTCGCAAAGGTGATGAAACAAGCTGTACAACACTGCGATTGTGTGCGCAGCGTGCCAACTGAGAGAAAACAGTACCTGACCACTCTCCTGCCTTTTCTATTCACATGAACATTCGATTGCAAGCTGTTTTGGACAACTTTCTTTCTCTTCTTGCAAAACACTCGGCAGACCTCCGTGCAGCCTCTAGAACACGATGGGAGATGTTTTCTGTGCTGGCACAGTTTCTTCTTGCCAGACAGAGTGGAAAAGCTTTTTGCTAAGATGTAGACGAGAAGAGAGGCTAAAGACGAAGGTACGGTGCTCTGCAGGGCTAAGCACAGCTCCCGGACCTCTTTCGGCAGAAGGCGCACACCGCAGAGCACTGTGAGCGGCAGAATCGTCTTTGCGCGAAGAAGCAGCTTCTTCGTCTCCGGGAGCCGGAGAGAGCGGCAACTTCGCAAAGGTGATGAAACAAGCTGTACAACACTGCGATTGTGTGCGCAGCTTACCAACTGAGAGCAAACTGTACCTGATCACTCTCCTGCCTTTTCTATTCACATGAACATTCGATTGCAACCTGTTTTGGACAACTTTCTTTCTCTTCTTGCAAAACACTCGGCAGACCTCCGTGCAGCCTCTATAACACGATGGGAGATGTTTTCTGTGCTGGCACAGTTTCTCCCTGCCAGAAAGAGTGGAAAAGCTTTTTGCTAAGATGTAGACGAGAAGAGAGGCTAAAGACGAAGGTACGGTGCTCTGCAGAGCTAAGCACCGCTCCCGGGCGTCTTTCGGCAGAAGGCGCACACCGCAGATCACTGTGAGCGGCAGAATCGTCTTTGCGCGAAGAAGCAGCTTCTTCGTCTCCGGAAGCCGGAGAGAGCGGCAACTTCGCAAAGGTGATGAAACAAGCTGTACAACACTGCGATTGTGTGCGCAGCGTGCCAACTGAGAGAAAACAGTACCTGACCACTCTCCTGCATTTTCTATTCACATGAACATTCGATTGCAAGCTGTTTTGGACAACTTTCTTTCTCTTCTTGCAAAACACTCGGCAGACCTCCGTGCAGCCTCTAGAACACGATGGGAGATGTTTTCTGTGCTGGCACAGTTTCTCCTTGCCAGACAGAGTGGAAAAGCTTTTTGCTCAGATGTAGACGAGAAGAGAGGCTAAAGACGAAGGTACGGTGCTCTGCAGAGCTAAGCACCGCTCCCGGGCGTCTTTCGGCAGAAGGCGCACACCGCAGAGCACTGTGAGCGGCAGAATCGTCTTTGCGCGAAGAAGCAGCTTCTTCGTCTCCGGGAGCCGGAGAGAGCGGCAACTTCGCAAAGATGATGAAACAAGCTGTACAACACTGCGATTGTGTGCGCAGCGTGCCAACTGAGAGAAAACAGTACCTGACCACTCTCCTGCCTTTTCTATTCACATGAACATTCGATTGCAAGCTGTTTTGGACAACTTTCTTTCTCTTCTTGCAAAACACTCGGCAGACCTGCGTGCAGCCTCTAGAACACGATGGGAGATGTTTTCTGTGCTGGCACAGTTTCTCCTTGCCAGACAGAGTGGAAAAGCTTTTTGCTAAGATGTAGACGAGAAGAGAGGCTAAAGACGAAGGTACGGTGCTCTGCAGAGCAAAGCACCGCTCCCGGACCTCTTTCGGCAGAAGGCGCACACCGCAGAGCACTGTGAGCGGCAGAATCGTCTTTGCGCGAAGAAGCTGCTTCTTCGTCTCCGGGAGCCGGAGAGAGCGGCAACTTCGCAAAGGTGATGAAACAAGCTGTACAACACTGCGATTGTGTGCGCAGCTTGCCAACTGAGAGAAAACAGTACCTGACCACTCTCCTGCCTTTTCTATTCACATGAACATTCGATTGCAAGCTGTTTTGGACAACTTTCTTTCTCTTCTTGCAAAACACTCGGCAGACCTCCGTGCAGCCTCTAGAACACGATGGGAGATGTTTTTTGTGCTGGCACAGTTTCTCCTTGCCAGAAAGAGTGGAAAAGCTTTTTGCTAAGATGTAGACAAGAAGAGAGGCTAAAGAAGCAGGTATGGTACTCTGCAGAGCTAAAAACAGCTCCCGGGCCTCTTTCTGCAGAAGACACACACTGCAGAACACAGTGAGCGGCAGAATCGTCTTTGCGCGAAGAAGCAGCTTCTTCGTCTCCGGGAGCCGGAGAGAGCGGCAACTTCGCAAAGATGATGAAACAAGCTGTACAACACTGCGATTGTGTGCGCAGCGTGCCAACTGAGAGAAAACAGTACCTGACCACTCTCCTGCCTTTTCTATTCACATGAACATTCGATTGCAAGCTGTTTTGGACAACTTTCTTTCTCTTCTTGCAAAACACTCGGCAGACCTCCGTGCAGCCTCTAGAACACGATGGGAGATGTTTTCTGTGCTGGCACAGTTTCTCCTTGCCAGACAGAGTGGAAAAGCTTTTTGCTAAGATGTAGACGAGAAGAGAGGCTAAAGACGAAGGTACGGTGCTCTGCAGAGCAAAGCACCGCTCCCGGACCTCTTTCGGCAGAAGGCGCACACCGCAGAGCACTGTGAGCGGCAGAATCGTCTTTGCGCGAAGAAGCAGCTTCTTCGTCTCCGGGAGCCGGAGAGAGCGGCAACTTCGCAAAGGTGATGAAACAAGCTGTACAACACTGCGATTGTGTGCGCAGCTTGCCAACTGAGAGAAAACAGTACCTGACCACTCTCCTGCCTTTTGTATTCACATGAACATTCGATTGCAAGCTGTTTTGGACAACTTTCTTTCTCTTCTTGCAAAACACTCGGCAGACCTCCGTGCAGCCTCTAGAACACGATGGGAGATGTTTTTTGTGCTGGCACAGTTTCTCCTTGCCAGAAAGAGTGGAAAAGCTTTTTGCTAAGATGTAGACAAGAAGAGAGGCTAAAGAAGCAGGTATGGTACTCTGCAGAGCTAAAAACAGCTCCCGGGCCTCTTTCTGCAGAAGACACACACCGCAGAGCACTGTGAGCGGCAGAATCGTCTTTGCGCGAAGAAGCAGCTTCTTCGTCTCCGGGAGCCGGAGAGAGCGGCAACTTCGCAAAGGTGATGAAACAAGCTGTACAACACTGCGATTGTGTGCGCAGCGTGCCAACTGAGAGAAAACAGTACCTGACCACTCTCCTGCCTTTTCTATTCACATGAACATTCGATTGCAAGCTGTTTTGGACAACTTTCTTTCTCTTCTTGCAAAACACTCGGCAGACCTCCGTGCAGCCTCTAGAACACGATGGGAGATGTTTTCTGTGCTGGCACAGTTTCTTCTTGCCAGACAGAGTGGAAAAGCTTTTTGCTAAGATGTAGACGAGAAGAGAGGCTAAAGACGAAGGTACGGTGCTCTGCAGAGCTAAGCACAACTCCCGGACCTCTTTCGGCAGAAGGCGCACACCGCAGAGCACTGTGAGCGGCAGAATCGTCTTTGCGCGAAGAAGCAGCTTCTTCGTCTCCGGGAGCCGGAGAGAGCGGCAACTTCGCAAAGGTGATGAAACAAGCTGTACAACACTGCGATTGTGTGCGCAGCTTACCAACTGAGAGCAAACTGTACCTGATCACTCTCCTGCCTTTTCTATTCACATGAACATTCGATTGCAAGCTGTTTTGGACAACTTTCTTTCTCTTCTTGCAAAACACTCGGCAGACCTCCGTGCAGCCTCTAGAACACGATGGGAGATGTTTTCTGTGCTGGCACAGTTTCTCCCTGCCAGAAAGAGTGGAAAAGCTTTTTGCTAAGATGTAGACGAGAAGAGAGGCTAAAGACGAAGGTACGGTGCTCTGCAGAGCTAAGCACCGCTCCCGGCCGTCTTTCGGCAGAAGGCGCACACCGCAGATCACTGTGAGCGGCAGAATCGTCTTTGCGCGAAGAAGCAGCTTCTTCGTCTCCGGAAGCCGGAGAGAGCGGCAACTTCGCAAAGGTGATGAAACAAGCTGTACAACACTGCGATTGTGTGCGCAGCGTGCCAACTGAGAGAAAACAGTACCTGACCACTCTCCTGCCTTTTCTATTCACATGAACATTCGATTGCAAGCTGTTTTGGACAACTTTCTTTCTCTTCTTGCAAAACATTCGGCAGACCTCCGTGCAGCCTCTAGAACACGATGGGAGATGTTTTCTGTGCTGGCACAGTTTCTTCTTGCCAGACAGAGTGGAAAAGCTTTTTGCTAAGATGTAGACGAGAAGAGAGGCTAAAGACGAAGGTACGGTGCTCTGCAGAGCTAAGCACCCCTCCCGGACCTCTTTCGGCAGAAGGCGCACACCGCAGAGCACTCTGAGCGGCAGAATCGTCTTTGCGCGAAGAAGCAGCTTCTTCGTCTCCGGGAGCCGGAGAGAGCGGCAACTTCGCAAAGGTGATGAAACAAGCTGTACAACACTGCGATTGTGTGCGCAGCTTGCCAACTGAGAGAAAACAGTACCTGACCACTCTCCTGCCTTTTCTATTCACATGAACATTCGATTGCAAGCTGTTTTGGACAACTTTCTTTCTCTTCTTGCAAAACACTCGGCAGACCTCCGTGCAGCCTCTAGAACACGATGGGAGATGTTTTCTGTGCTGGCACAGTTATTCCTTGCCAGACAGAGTGGAAAAGCTTTTTGCTAAGATGTAGACGAGAAGAGAGGGTAAAGAAGCACGTAGGGTGCTTCTCAGAGCTAAGCACAGCTCCCGGGGCTCTTTCGGCAGAAGGCGCACACCGCAGAGCACTGTGAGCGGCAGAATCGTCTTTGCGCGAAGAAGCAGCTTCTTCGTCTCCGGGAGCCGGAGAGAGCGGCAACTTCGCAAAGGTGATGAAACAAGCTGTACAACACTGCGATTGTGTGCGCAGCTTGCCAAGTGAGAGAAAACAGTACCTGACCCCTCTCCTGCCTTTTCTATTCACATGAACATTCGATTGCAAGCTGTTTTGGACAACTTTCTTTCTCTTCTTGCAAAACACTCGGCAGACCTCCGTGCAGCCTCTAGAACACGATGGGAGATGTTTTTTGTGCCGGCACAGTTTCTCCTTGCCAGAAAGAGTGGAAAAGCTTTTTGCTAAGATGTAGACGAGAAGAGAGGCTAAAGAAGCAGGTATGGTACTCTGCAGAGCAAAGCACAGCTCCCGGGCCTCTTTCTGCAGAAGACACACACTGCAGAACACAGTGAGCGGCAGAATCGTCTTTGCGCGAAGAAGCAGCTTCTTCGTCTCCGGGAGCCGGAGAGAGCGGCAACTTGGCAAAGGTGATGAAACAAGCTGTACAACACTGCGATTGTGTGCGCAGCTTGCCAACTGAGAGAAAACAGTACCTGACCACTCTCCTGCCTTTTCTATTCACATGAACATTCGATTGCAAGCTGTTTTGGACAACTTTCTTTCTCTTCTTGCAAAACACTCGGCAGACCTCCCTGCAGCCTCTAGAACACGATGGGAGATGTTTTTTGTGCTGGCACAGTTTCTCCTTGCCAGACAGAGTGGAAAAGCTTTTTGCTAAGATGTAGACGAGAAGAGAGGCTAAAGAAGCAGGTATGGTACTCTGCAGAGCTAAAAACAGCTCCCGGGCCTCTTTCTGCAGAAGACACACACCGCAGAGCACTGTGAGCGGCAGATTCGTCTTTGCGCGAAGAAGCAGCTTCTTCGTCTCCGGGAGCCGGAGAGAGCGGCAACTTCGCAAAGGTGATGAAACAAGCTGTACAACACTGCGATTTTGTGCGCAGCTTGCCAACTGAGAGAAAACAGTACCTGACCACTCTCCTGCCTTTTCTATTCACATGAACATTCGATTGCAAGCTGTTTTGGACAACTTTCTTTCTCTTCTTGCAAAACACTCGGCAGACCTGCGTGCAGCCTCTAGAACACGATGGGAGATGTTTTTTGTGCTGGCACAGTTTCTCCTTGCCAGACAGAGTGGAAAAGCTTTTTGCTAAGATGTAGACGAGAAGAGAGGCTAAAGACGAAGGTACGGTGCTCTGCAGAGCTAAGCACAGCTCCCGGGGCTCTTTCGGCAGAAGGCGCACACCGCAGAGCACTGTGAGCGGCAGAATCGTCTTTGCGGGAAGAAGCAGCTTCTTCGTCTCCGGGAGCCGGAGAGAGCGGCAACTTCGCAAAGGTGATGAAACAAGCTGTACAACACTGCGATTGTGTGCGCAGCTTGCCAACTGAGAGAAAACAGTACCTGACCACTCTCCTGCCTTTTCTATTCACATGAACATTCGATTGCAATCTGTTTTGGACAACTTTCTTTCTCTTCTTGCAAAACACTCGGCAGACCTCCGTGCAGCCTCTAGAACACGATGGGAGATGTTTTCTGTGCTGGCACAGTTTCTCCTTGCCAGACAGAGTGGAAAAGCTTTTTGCTAAGATGTAGACGAGAAGAGAGGCTAAAGACGAAGGTACGGTGCTCTGCAGAGCTAAGCACAGCTCCCGGGCCTCTTTCGGCAGAAGGCGCACACCGCAGAGCACTGTGAGCGGCAGATTCGTCTTTGCGCGAAGAAGCAGCTTCTTCGTCTCCGGGAGCCGGAGAGAGCGGCAACTTCGCAAAGGTGATGAAACAAGCTGTACAACACTGCGATTGTGTGCGCAGCGTGCCAACTGAGAGAAAACAGTACCTGACCACTCTCCTGCCTTTTCTATTCACATGAACATTCGATTGCAAGCTGTTTTGGACAACTTTCTTTCTCTTCTTGCAAAACACTCGGCAGACCTGCGTGCAGCCTCTAGAACACGATGGGAGATGTTTTCTGTGCTGGCACAGTTTCTCCTTGCCAGACAGAGTGGAAAAGCTTTTTGCTAAGATGTAGACGAGAAGAGAGGCTAAAGACGAAGGTACGGTGCTCTGCAGAGGTAAGCACAGCTCCCGGGCCTCTTTCGGCAGAAGGCGCACACCGCAGAGCACTGTGAGCGGCAGAATCGTCTTTGCGCGAAGAAGCAGCTTCTTCGTCTCCGGGAGCCGGAGAGAGCGGCAACTTCGCAAAGGTGATGAAACAAGCTGTACAACACTGCGATTGTGTGCGCAGCGTGCCAACTGAGAGAAAACAGTACCTGACCACTCTCCTGCATTTTCTATTCACATGAACATTCGATTGCAAGCTGTTTTGGACAACTTTCTTTCTCTTCTTGCAAAACACTCGGCAGACCTCCGTGCAGCCTCTAGAACACGATGGGAGATGTTTTCTGTGCTGGCACAGTTTCTCCTTGCCAGACAGAGTGGAAAAGCTTTTTGCTAAGATGTAGACGAGAAGAGAGGCTAAAGACGAAGGTACGGTGCTCTGCAGAGCAAAGCACCGCTCCCGGAACTCTTTCGGCAGAAGGCGCACACCGCAGAGCACTGGGAGCAGCAGAATCGTCTTTGCCCGAAGAAGCAGCTTCTTCGTCTCCGGGAGCCGGAGAGAGCGGCAACTTCGCAAAGGTGATGAAACAAGCTGTACAACACTGCGATTGTGTGCGCAGCTTGCCAAGTGAGAGAAAACAGTACCTGACCACTCTCCTGCCTTTTCTATTCACATGAACATTCGATTGCAAGCTGTTTTGGACAACTTTCTTTCTCTTCTTGCAAAACACTCGGCAGACCTCCGTGCAGCCTCTAGAACACGATGGGAGATGTTTTTTGTGCTGGCACAGTTTCTCCTTGCCAGAAAGAGTGGAAAAGCTTTTTGCTAAGATGTAGACGAGAAGAGAGGCTAAAGAAGCAGGTATGGTACTCTGCAGAGCTAAAAACAGATCCCGGGCCTCTTTCTGCAGAAGACACACACCGCAGAGCACTGTGAGCGGCAGAATCGTCTTTGCGCGAAGAAGCAGCTTCTTCGTCTCCGGGAGCCGGAGAGAGCGGCAACTTCGCAAAGGTGATGAAACAAGCTGTACAACACTGCGATTGTGTGCGCAGCTTGCCAACTGAGAGAAAACAGTACCTGACCACTCTCCTGCCTTTTCTATTCACATGAACATTCGATTGCAAGCTGTTTTGGACAACTTTCTTTCTCTTCTTGCAAAACACTCGGCAGACCTGCGTGCAGCCTCTAGAACACGATGGGAGATGTTTTTTGTGCTGGCACAGTTTCTCCTTGCCAGACAGAGTGGAAAAGCTTTTTGCTAAGATGTAGACGAGAAGAGAGGCTAAAGACGAAGGTACGGTGCTCTGCAGAGCTAAGCACAGCTCCCGGGCCTCTTTCGGCAGAAGGCGCACACCGCAGAGCACTGTGAGCGGCAGAATCGTCTTTGCGCGAAGAAGCAGCTTCTTCGTCTCCGGGAGCCGGAGAGAGCGGCAACTTCGCAAAGGTGATGAAACAAGCTGTACAACACTGCGATTGTGTGCGCAGCGTGCCAACTGAGAGAAAACAGTACCTGACCACTCTCCTGCCTTTTCTATTCACATGAACATTCGATTGCAAGCTGTTTTGGACAACTTTCTTTCTCTTCTTGCAAAACACTCGGCAGACCTCCGTGCAGCCTCTAGAACACGATGGGAGATGTTTTCTGTGCTGGCACAGTTTCTCCTTGCCAGACAGAGTGGAAAAGCTTTTTGCTAAGATGTAGACGAGAAGAGAGGCTAAAGACGAAGGTACGGTGCTCTGCAGAGCTAAGCACCGCTCCCGGACCTCTTTCGGCAGAAGGCGCACACCGCAGAGCACTGGGAGCGGCAGAATCGTCTTTGCGCGAAGAAGCAGCTTCTTCGTCTCCGGGAGCCGGAGAGAGCGGCAACTTCGCAAAGGTGATGAAACAAGCTGTACAACACTGCGATTGTGTGCGCAGCTTGCCAACTGAGAGAAAACAGTACCTGACCACTCTCCTGCCTTTTCTATTCACATGAACATTCGATTGCAAGCTGTTTTGGACAACTTTCTTTCTCTTCTTGCAAAACACTCGGCAGACATCCGTGCAGCCTCTAGAACACGATGGGAGATGTTTTCTGTGCTGGCACAGTTTCTCCTTGCCAGACAGAGTGGAAAAGCTTTTTGCTAAGATGTAGACGAGAAGAGAGGCTAAAGAAGCACGTATGGTGCTTCTCAGAGCTAAGCACAGCTCCCGGGGCTCTTTCGGCAGAAGGCGCACACCGCAGAGCACTGTGAGCGGCAGAATCGTCTTTGCGCGAAGAAGCAGCTTCTTCGTCTCCGGGAGCCGGAGAGAGCGGCAGCTTCGCAAAGGTGATGAAACAAGCTGTACAACACTGCGATTGTGTGCGCAGCTTGCCAACTGAGAGAAAACAGTACCTGACAACTCTCCTGCCTTTTCTATTCACATGAACATTCGATTGCAAGCTGTTTTGGACAACTTTCTTTCTCTTCTTGCAAAACACTCGGCAGACCTCCGTGCAGCCTCTAGAACACGATGGGAGATGTTTTTTGTGCCGGCACAGTTTCTCCTTGCCAGAAAGAGTGGAAAAGCTTTTTGCTAAGATGTAGACGAGAAGAGAGGCTAAAGAAGCAGGTATGGTATTCTGCAGAGCAAAGCACAGCTCCCGGGCCTCTTTCTGCAGAAGACATACACTGCAGAACACAGTGAGCGGCAGAATCGTCTTTGCGCGAAGAAGCAGCTTCTTCGTCTCCGGGAGCCGGAGAGAGCGGCAACTTCGCAAAGGTGATGAAACAAGCTGTACAACACTGCGATTGTGTGCGCAGCTTGCCAACTGAGAGAAAACAGTACCTGACCACTCTCCTGACTTTTCTATTCACATGAACATTCGATTGCAAGCTGTTTTGGACAACTTTCTTTCTCTTCTTGCAAAACACTCGGCAGACCTCCGTGCAGCCTCTAGAACACGATGGGAGATGTTTTTTGTGCTGGCACAGTTTCTCCTTGCCAGAAAGAGTGGAAAAGCTTTTTGCTAAGATGTAGACGAGAAGAGAGGCTAAAGAAGCAGGTATGGTACTCTGCAGAGCTAAAAACAGCTCCCGGGCCTCTTTCTGCAGAAGACACACACCGCAGAGCACTGTGAGCGGCAGAATCGTCTTTGCGCGAAGAAGCAGCTTCTTCGTCTCCGGGAGCCGGAGAGAGCGGCAACTTCGCAAAGGTGATGAAACAAGCTGTACAACACTGCGATTGTGTGCGCAGCTTGCCAACTGAGAGAAAACAGTACCTGACCACTCTCCTGCCTTTTCTATTCACATGAACATTCGATTGCAAGCTGTTTTGGACAACTTTCTTTCTCTTCTTGCAAAACACTCGGCAGACCTCCGTGCAGCCTCTAGAACACGATGGGAGATGTTTTCTGTGCTGGCACAGTTTCTCCTTGCCAGACAGAGTGGAAAAGCTTTTTGCTAAGATGTAGACGAGAAGAGAGGCTAAAGACGAAGGTACGGTGCTCTGCAGAGCTAAGCACAGCTCCCGGGGCTCTTTCGGCAGAAGGCGCACACCGCAGAGCACTGTGAGCGGCAGAATCGTCTTTGCGCGAAGAAGCAGCTTCTTCGTCTCCGGGAGCCGGAGAGAGCGGCAGCTTCGCAAAGGTGATGAAACAAGCTGTACAACACTGCGATTGTGTGCGCAGCTTGCCAACTGAGAGAAAACAGTACCTGACCACTCTCCTGCCTTTTCTATTCACATGAACATTCGATTGCAAGCTGTTTTGGACAACTTTCTTTCTCTTCTTGCAAAACACTCGGCAGACCTCCGTGCAGCCTCTAGAACACGATGGGAGATGTTTTCTGTGCTGGCACAGTTTCTTCTTGCCAGACAGAGTGGAAAAGCTTTTTGCTAAGATGTAGACGAGAAGAGAGGCTAAAGACGAAGGTACGGTGCTCTGCAGAGCTAAGCACAGCTCCCGGGGCTCTTTCGGCAGAAGGCGCACACCGCAGAGCACTGTGAGCGGCAGAATCGTCTTTGCGCGAAGAAGCAGCTTCTTCGTCTCCGGAAGCCGGAGAGAGCGGCAACTTCGCAAAGATGATGAAACAAGCTGTACAACACTGCGATTGTGTGCGCAGCGTGCCAACTGAGAGAAAACAGTACCTGACCACTCTCCTGCCTTTTCTATTCACATGAACATTCGATTGCAAGCTGTTTTGGACAACTTTCTTTCTCTTCTTGCAAAACACTCGGCAGACCTCCGTGCAGCCTCTAGAACACGATGGGAGATGTTTTCTGTGCTGGCACAGTTTCTCCTTGCCAGACAGAGTGGAAAAGCTTTTTGCTAAGATGTAGACGAGAAGAGAGGCTAAAGACGAAGGTACGGTGCTCTGCAGAGCTAAACACCGCTCCCGGACCTCTTTTGGCAGAAGGCGCACACCGCAGAGCACTGTGAGCAGCAGAATCGTCTTTGCGCGAAGAAGCAGCTTCTTCGTCTCCGGGAGCCGGAAAGAGCGGCAGCTTCGCAAAGGTGAAGAAACAAGCTGTACAACACTGCGATTGTGTGCCCAGCTTGCCAACTGAGAGAAAACAGTACCTGACCACTCTCCTGCCTTTTCTATTCACATGAACATTCGATTGCAAGCTGTTTTGGACAACTTTCTTTCTCTTCTTGCAAAACACTCGGCAGACCTCCGTGCAGCCTCTAGAACACGATGGGAGATGTTTTCTGTGCTGGCACAGTTTCTCCTTGCCAGACAGAGTGGAAAAGCTTTTTGCTAAGATGTAGACGAGAAGAGAGGCTAAAGACGAAGGTACGGTGCTCTGCAGAGCTAAGCACCGCTCCCGGGCCTCTTTCGGCAGAAGGCGCACACCGCAGAGCACTGTGAGCGGCAGAATCGTCTTTGCGCGAAGAAGCAGCTTCTTCGTCTCCGGGAGCCGGAGAGAGCGGCAACTTCGCAAAGGTGATGAAACAAGCTGTACAACACTGCGATTGTGTGCGCAGCTTGCCAACTGAGAGAAAACAGTACCTGAGCACTCTCCTGCCTTTTGTAATCACATGAACATTCGATTGCAAGCTGTTTTGGACAACTTTCTTTCTCTTCTTGCAAAACACTCGGCAGACCTGCGTGCAGCCTCTAGAACACGATGGGAGATGTTTTTTGTGCTGGCACAGTTTCTCCTTGCCAGACAGAGTGGAAAAGCTTTTTGCTAAGATGTAGACGAGAAGAGAGGCTAAAGACGAAGGTACGGTGCTCTGCAGAGCTAAGCACCGCTCCCGGGCGTCTTTCGGCAGAAGGCGCACACCGCAGAGCACTGTGAGCGGCAGAATCGTCTTTGCGCGAAGAAGCAGCTTCTTCGTCTCCGGGAGCCGGAGAGAGCGGCAACTTCGCAAAGGTGATGAAACAAGCTGTACAACACTGCGATTGTGTGCGCAGCTTGCCAACTGAGAGAAAACAGTACCTGACCACTCTCCTGACTTTTGTATTCACATGAACATTCGATTGCAAGCTGTTTTGGACAACTTTCTTTCTCTTCTTGCAAAACACTCGGCAGACCTGCGTGCAGCCTCTAGAACACGATGGGAGATGTTTTCTGTGCTGGCACAGTTTCTCCTTGCCAGACAGAGTGGAAAAGCTTTTTGCTAAGATGTAGACGAGAAGAGAGGCTAAAGAAGCACGTATGGTGCTTCTCAGAGCTAAGCACCGCTCCCGGGGCTCTTTCGGCAGAAGGCGCACACCGCAGAGCACTGTGAGCGGCAGAATCGTCTTTGCGCGAAGAAGCAGCTTCTTCGTCTCCGGGAGCCGGAGAGAGCGGCAACTTGGCAAAGGTGATGAAACAAGCTGTACAACACTGCGATTGTGTGCGCAGCTTGCCAACTGAGAGAAAACAGTACCTGACCACTCTCCTGCCTTTTCTATTCACATGAACATTCGATTGCAAGCTGTTTTGGACAACTTTCTTTCTCTTCTTGCAAAACACTGGGCAGACCTCCGTGCAGCCTCTAGAACACGATGGGAGATGTTTTTTGTGCTGGCACAGTTTCTCCTTGCCAGAAACAGTGGAAAAGCTTTTTGCTAAGATGTAGACGAGAAGAGAGGCTAAAGAAGCAGGTATGGTACTCTGCAGAGCTAAAAACAGCTCCCGGGCCTCTTTCTGCAGAAGACACACACCGCAGAGCACTGTGAGCGGCAGAATCGTCTTTGCGCGAAGAAGCAGCTTCTTCGTCTCCGGGAGCCGGAGAGAGCGGCAACTTCGCAAAGGTGATGAAACAAGCTGTACAACACTGCGATTGTGTGCGCAGCTTGCCAACTGAGAGAAAACAGTACCTGACCACTCTCCTGCCTTTTCTATTCACATGAACATTCGATTGGAAGCTGTTTTGGACAACTTTCTTTCTCTTCTTGCAAAACACTCGGCAGACCTCCGTGCAGCCTCTAGAACACGATGGGAGTTGTTTTTTGTGCTAGCACAGTTTCTCCTTGCCAGACAGAGTGGAAAAGCTTTTTGCTAAGATGTAGACGAGAAGAGAGGCTAAAGACGAAGGTACGGTGCTCTGCAGAGCTAAGCACAGCTCCCGGGCCTCTTTCGGCAGAAGGCGCACACCGCAGAGCACTGTGAGCGGCAGAATCGTCTTTGCGCGAAGAAGCAGCTTCTTCGTCTCCGGGAGCCGGAGAGAGCGGCAACTTCGCAAAGGTGATGAAACAAGCAGTACAACACTGCGATTGTGTGCGCAGCGTGCAAACTGAGAGAAAACAGTACCTGACCACTCTCCTGCCTTTTCTATTCACATGAACATTCGATTGCAAGCTGTTTTGGACAACTTTCTTTCTCTTCTTGCAAAACACTCGGCAGACCTCCGTGCAGCCTCTAGAACACGATGGGAGATGTTTTCTGTGCTGGCACAGTTTCTTCTTGCCAGACAGAGTGGAAAAGCTTTTTGCTAAGATGTAGACGAGAAGAGAGGCTAAAGACGAAGGTACGGTGCTCTGCAGAGCTAAGCACAGCTCCCGGACCTCTTTCGGCAGAAGGCGCACACCGCAGAGCACTGTGAGCGGCAGAATCGTCTTTGCGCGAAGAAGCAGCTTCTTCGTCTCCGGGAGCCGGAGAGAGCGGCAACTTCGCAAAGGTGATGAAACAAGCTTTACAACACTGCGATTGTGTGCGCAGCTTACCAACTGAGAGCAAACTGTACCTGATCACTCTCCTGCCTTTTCTATTCACATGAACATTCGATTGCAAGCTGTTTTGGACAACTTTCTTTCTCTTCGTGCAAAACACTCTGCAGACCTCCGTGCAGCCTCTAGAACACGATGGGAGATGTTTTCTGTGCTGGCACAGTTTCTTCTTTCCAGACAGAGTGGAAAAGCTTTTTGCTAAGATGTAGACGAGAAGAGAGGCTAAAGACGAAGGTACGGTGCTCTGCAGAGCTAAGCACCGCTCCCGGGCCTCTTTCTGCAGAAGACACACACTGCAGAACACAGTGAGCGGCAGAATCGTCTTTGCGCGAAGAAGCAGCTTCTTCGTCTCCGGGAGCCGGAGAGAGCGGCAACTTCGCAAAGGTGATGAAACAAGCTGTACAACACTGCGATTGTGTGCGCAGCTTGCCAACTGAGAGAAAACAGTACCTGACCACTCTCCTGCCTTTTCTATTCACATGAACATTCGATTGCAAGCTGTTTTGGACAACTTTCTTTCTCTTCTTGCAAAACACTCGGCAGACCTCCGTGCAGCCTCTAGAACATGATGGGAGATGTTTTCTGTGCTGGCACAGTTTCTTCTTGCCAGACAGAGTGGAAAAGCTTTTTGCTAAGATGTAGACGAGAAGAGAGGCTAAAGACGAAGGTACGGTGCTCTGCAGAGCTAAGCACCGCTCCCGGACCTCTTTCGGCAGAAGGCGCACACCGCAGAGCACTGTGAGCGGCAGAATCGTCTTTGCGCGAAGAAGCAGCTTCTTCGTCTCCGGGAGCCGGAGAGAGCGGCAACTTCGCAAAGGTGATGAAACAAGCAGTACAACACTGCGATTGTGTGCGCAGCTTGCCAACTGAGAGCAAACTGTACCTGACCACTCTCCCGCGTTTTCTATTCACATGAACATTCGATTGCAAGCTGTTTTGGACAACTTTCTTTCTCTTCTTGCAAAACACTCTGCAGGCCTCCGTGCAGCCTCTAGAACACGATGGGAGATGTTTTCTGTGCTGGCACAGTTTCTCCTTGCCAGACAGAGTGGAAAAGCTTTTTGCTAAGATGTAGACGAGAAGAGAGGCTAAAGACGAAGGTACGGTGCTCTGCAGAGCAAAGCACCGCTCCCGGAACTCTTTCGGCAGAAGGCGCACACCGCAGAGCACTGTGAGCGGCAGAATCGTCTTTGCCCGAAGAAGCAGCTTCTTCGTCTCCGGGAGCCGGAGAGAGCGGCAACTTCGCAAAGGTGATGAAACAAGCTGTACAACACTGCGATTGTGTGCGCAGCGTGCCAACTGAGAGAAAACAGTACCTGACCACTCTCCTGCCTTTTCTATTCACATGAACATTCGATTGCAAGCTGTTTTGGACAACTTTCTTTCTCTTCTTGCAAAACACTCGGCAGACCTCCGTGCAGCCTCTAGAACACGATGGGAGATGTTTTTTGTGCTGGCACAGTTTCTCCTTGCCAGAAAGAGTGGAAAAGCTTTTTGCTAAGATGTAGACGAGAAGAGAGGCTAAAGAAGCAGGTATGGTACTCTGCAGAGCTAAAAACAGCTCCCGGGCCTCTTTCTGCAGAAGACACACACCGCAGAGCACTGTGAGCGGCAGAATCGTCTTTGCGCGAAGAAGCAGCTTCTTCGTCTCCGGGAGCCGGAGAGAGCGGCAACTTCGCAAAGGTGATGAAACAAGCTGTACAACACTGCGATTGTGTGCGCAGCTTGCCAAGTGAGAGAAAACAGTACCTGACCACTCTCCTGCCTTTTCTATTCACATGAACATTCGATTGCAAGCTGTTTTGGACAACTTTCTTTCTCTTCTTCCAAAACACTCGGCAGACCTGCGTGCAGCCTCTAGAACACGATGGGAGATGTTTTTTGTGCTGGCACAGTTTCTCCTTGCCAGACAGAGTGGAAAAGCTTTTTGCTAAGATGTAGACGAGAAGAGAGGCTAAAGACGAAGGTACGGTGCTCTGCAGAGCTAAGCACAGCTCCCGGGCGTCTTTCGGCAGAAGGCGCACACAGCAGAGCACTGTGAGCGGCAGAATCGTCTTTGCGCGAAGAAGCAGCTTCTTCGTCTCCGGGAGCCGGAGAGAGCGGCAACTTCGCAAAGGTGATGAAACAAGCTGTACAACACTGCGATTGTGTGCGCAGCGTGCCAACTGAGAGAAAACAGTACCTGACCACTCTCCTGCCTTTTCTATTCAGATGAACATTCGATTGCAAGCTGTTTTGGACAACTTTCTTTCTCTTCTTGCAAAACACTCGGCAGACCTCCGTGCAGCCTCTAGAACACGATGGGAGATGTTTTCTGTGCTGGCACAGTTTCTTCTTGCCAGACAGAGTGGAAAAGATTTTTGCTAAGATGTAGACGAGAAGAGAGGCTAATAACGAAGGTACGGTGCTCTGCAGAGCTAAGCACCGCTCCCGGACCTCTTTCGGCAGAAGGCGCACACCGCAGAGCACTGTGAGCGGCAGAATCGTCTTTGCGCGAAGAAGCAGCTTCTTCGTCTCCGGGAGCCGGAGAGAGCGGCAGCTTCGCAAAGGTGATGAAACAAGCTGTACAACACTGCGATTGTGTGCGCAGCTTGCCAACTGAGAGAAAACAGTACCTGACCACTCTCCTGCCTTTTCTATTCACATGAACATTCGATTGCAAGCTGTTTTGGACAACTTTCTTTCTCTTCTTGCAAAACACTCGGCAGACCTCCGTGCAGCCTCTAGAACACGATGGGAGATGTTTTTTGTGCCGGCACAGTTTCTCCTTGCCAGAAAGAGTGGAAAAGCTTTTTGCTAAGATGTAGACGAGAAGAGAGGCTAAAGAAGCAGGTATGGTATTCTGCAGAGCAAAGCACAGCTCCCGGGCCTCTTTCTGCAGAAGACATACACTGCAGAACACAGTGAGCGGCAGAATCGTCTTTGCGCGAAGAAGCAGCTTCTTCGTCTCCGGGAGCCGGAGAGAGCGGCAACTTCGCAAAGGTGATGAAACAAGCTGTACAACACTGCGATTGTGTGCGCAGCTTGCCAACTGAGAGAAAACAGTACCTGACCACTCTCCTGCCTTTTCTATTCACATGAACATTCGATTGCAAGCTGTTTTGGACAACTTTCTTTCTCTTCTTGCAAAACACTCGGCAGACCTCCGTGCAGCCTCTAGAACACGATGGGAGATGTTTTTTGTGCTGGCACAGTTTCTCCTTGCCAGAAAGAGTGGAAAAGCTTTTTGCTAAGATGTAGACGAGAAGAGAGGCTAAAGAAGCAGGTATGGTACTCTGCAGAGCTAAAAACAGCTCCCGGGCCTCTTTCTGCAGAAGACACAATCCGCAGAGCACTGTGAGCGGCAGAATCGTCTTTGCGCGAAGAAGCAGCTTCTTCGTCTCCGGGAGCCGGAGAGAGCGGCAACTTGGCAAAGGTGATGAAACAAGCTGTACAACACTGCGATTGTGTGCGCAGCTTGCCAACTGAGAGAAAACAGTACCTGACCACTCTCCTGCCTTTTCTATTCACATGAACATTCGATTGCAAGCTGTTTTGGACAACTTTCTTTCTCTTCTTGCAAAACACTCGGCAGACCTGCGTGCAGCCTCTAGAACACGATGGGAGATGTTTTCTGTGCTGGCACAGTTTCTCCTTGCCAGACAGAGTGGAAAAGCTTTTTGCTAAGATGTAGACGAGAAGAGAGGCTAAAGACGAAGGTACGGTGCTCTGCAGAGCTAAGCACAGCTCCCGGGCCTCTTTCGGCAGAAGGCGCACACCGCAGAGCACTGTGAGCGGCAGAATCGTCTTTGCGCGAAGAAGCAGCTTCTTCGTCTCCGGGAGCCGGAGAGAGCGGCAGCTTCGCAAAGGTGATGAAACAAGCTGTACAACACTGCGATTGTGTGCGCAGCTTGCCAACTGAGAGAAAACAGTACCTGACCACTCTCCTGCCTTTTCTATTCACATGAACATTCGATTGCAAGCTGTTTTGGACAACTTTCTTTCTCTTCTTGCAAAACACTCGGCAGACCTCCGTGCAGCCTCTAGAACACGATGGGAGATGTTTTTTGTGCCGGCACATTTTCTCCTTGCCAGAAAGAGTGGAAAAGCTTTTTGCTAAGATGTAGACGAGAAGAGAGGCTAAAGAAGCAGGTATGGTATTCTGCAGAGCAAAGCACAGCTCCCGGGCCTCTTTCTGCAGAAGACATACACTGCAGAACACAGTGAGCGGCAGAATCGTCTTTGCGCGAAGAAGCAGCTTCTTCGTCTCCGGGAGCCGGAGAGAGCGGCAACTTCGCAAAGGTGATGAAACAAGCTGTACAACACTGCGATTGTGTGCGCAGCTTGCCAACTGAGAGAAAACAGTACCTGACCACTCTCCTGCCTTTTCTATTCACATGAACATTCGATTGGAAGCTGTTTTGGACAACTTTCTTTCTCTTCTTGCAAAACACTCGGCAGACCTCCGTGCAGCCTCTAGAACACGATGGGAGATGTTTTCTGTGCTGGCACAGTTTCTCCTTGCCAGAAAGAGTGGAAAAGCTTTTTGCCAAGATGTAGACGAGAAGAGAGGCTAAAGAAGCAGGTATGGTACTCTGCAGAGCTAAAAACAGCTCCCGGGCCTCTTTCTGCAGAAGACACACACCGCAGAGCACTGTGAGCGGCAGAATCGTCTTTGCGCGAAGAAGCAGCTTCTTCGTCTCCGGGAGCCGGAGAGAGCGGCAACTTCGCAAAGGTGATGAAACAAGCTGTACAACACTGCGATTGTGTGCGCAGCTTGCCAACTGAGAGAAAACAGTACCTGACCACTCTCCTGCCTTTTCTATTCACATGAACATTCGATTGCAAGCTGTTTTGGACAACTTTCTTTCTCTTCTTGCAAAACACTCGGCAGACCTCCGTGCAGCCTCTAGAACACGATGGGAGATGTTTTCTGTGCTGGCACAGTTTCTCCTTGCCAGACAGAGTGGAAAAGCTTTTTGCTAAGATGTAGACGAGAAGAGAGGCTAAAGACGAAGGTACGGTGCTCTGCAGAGCTAAGCACAGCTCCCGGGCCTCTTTCGGCAGAAGGCGCACACGCAGAGCACTGTGAGCGGCAGAATCGTCTTTGCGCGAAGAAGCAGCTTCTTCGTCTCCGGGAGCCGGAGAGAGCGGCAACTTCGCAAAGGTGATGAAACAAGCTGTACAACACTGCGATTGTGTGCGCAGCGTGCCAACTGAGAGAAAACAGTACCTGACCACTCTCCTGCCTTTTCTATTCACATGAACATTCGATTGCAAGCTGTTTTGGACAACTTTCTTTCTCTTCTTGCAAAACACTCGGCAGACCTCCGTGCAGCCTCTAGAACACGATGGGAGATGTTTTCTGTGCTGGCACAGTTTCTTCTTGCCAGACAGAGTGGAAAAGCTTTTTGCTAAGATGTAGACGAGAAGAGAGGCTAAAGACGAAGGTACGGTGCTCTGCAGAGCTAAGCACAGCTCCCGGACCTCTTTCGGCAGAAGGCGCACACCGCAGAGCACTGTGAGCGGCAGAATCGTCTTTGCGCGAAGAAGCAGCTTCTTCGTCTCCGGAAGCCGGGGAGAGCGGCAACTTCGCAAAGATGATGAAACAAGCTGTACAACACTGCGATTGTGTGCGCAGCGTGCCAACTGAGAGAAAACAGTACCTGACCACTCTCCTGCCTTTTCTATTCACATGAACATTCGATTGCAAGCTGTTTTGGACAACTTTCTTTCTCTTCTTGCAAAACACTCGGCAGACCTCCGTGCAGCCTCTAGAACACGATGGGAGATGTTTTCTGTGCTGGCACAGTTTCTCCTTGCCAGACAGAGTGGAAAAGCTTTTTGCTAAGATGTAGACGAGAAGAGAGGCTAAAGACGAAGGTACGGTGCTCTGCAGAGCTAAGCACCGCTCCCGGGCGTCTTTCGGCAGAAGGCGCACACCGCAGAGCACTGTGAGCGGCAGAATCGTATTTGCGCGAAGAAGCAGCTTCTTCGTCTCCGGGAGCCGGAGAGAGCGGCAGCTTCGCAAAGGTGAAGAAACAAGCTGTACAACACTGCGATTGTGTGCCCAGCTTGCCAAGTGAGAGAAAACAGTACCTGACCACTCTCCTGCCTTTTCTATTCACATGAACATTCGATTGCAAGCTGTTTTGGACAACTTTCTTTCTCTTCTTGCAAAACACTCGGCAGACCTGCGTGCAGCCTCTAGAACACGATGGGAGATGTTTTCTGTGCTGGCACAGTTTCTCCTTGCCAGACAGAGTGGAAAAGCTTTTTGCTAAGATGTAGACGAGAAGAGAGGCTAAAGACGAAGGTACGGTGCTCTGCAGAGCTAAGCACCGCTCCCGGGCGTCTTTCGGCAGAAGGCGCACACCGCAGAGCACTGTGAGCGGCAGAATCGTCTTTGCGCGAAGAAGCAGCTTCTTCGTCTCCGGGAGCCGGAGAGAGCGGCAACTTGGCAAAGGTGATGAAACAAGCTGTACAACACTGCGATTGTGTGCGCAGCTTGCCAACTGAGAGAAAACAGTACCTGAGCACTCTCCTGCCTTTTGTAATCACATGAACATTCGATTGCAAGCTGTTTTGGACAACTTTCTTTCTCTTCTTGCAAAACACTCGGCAGACCTGCGTGCAGCCTCTAGAACACGATGGGAGATGTTTTTTGTGCTGGCACAGTTTCTCCTTGCCAGAAAGAGTGGAAAAGCTTTTTGCTAAGATATAGACGAGAAGAGAGGCTAAAGACGAAGGTACGGTGCTCTGCAGAGCTAAGCACCGCTCCCGGGCCTCTTTCGGCAGAAGGCGCACACCGCAGAGCACTGTGAGCGGCAGAATCGTCTTTGCGCGAAGAAGCAGCTTCTTCGTCTCCGGGAGCCGGAGAGAGCGGCAACTTCGCAAAGGTGATGAAACAAGCTGTACAACACTGCGATTGTGTGCGCAGCTTGCCAACTGAGAGAAAACAGTACCTGACCACTCTCCTGCCTTTTCTATTCACATGAACATTCGATTGCAAGCTGTTTTGGACAACTTTCTTTCTCTTCTTGCAAAACACTCGGCAGACCTGCGTACAGCCTCTAGAACACGATGGGAGATGTTTTCTGTGCTGGCACAGTTTCTCCTTGCCAGAAAGAGTGGAAAAGCTTTTTGCTAAGATGTAGACGAGAAGAGAGGCTAAAGAAGCACGTATGGTGCTTCTCAGAGCTAAGCACCGCTCCCGGGGCTCTTTCGGCAGAAGGCGCACACCGCAGAGCACTGTGAGCGGCAGAATCGTCTTTGCGCGAAGAAGCAGCTTCTTCGTCTCCGGGAGCCGGAGAGAGCGGCAACTTCGCAAAGGTGATGAAACAAGCTGTACAACACTGCGATTGTGTGCGCAGCTTGCCAACTGAGAGAAAACAGTACCTGACCACTCTCCTGCCTTTTCTATTCACATGAACATTCGATTGCAAGCTGTTTTGGACAACTTTCTTTCTCTTCTTGCAAAACACTCGGCAGACCTCCGTGCAGCCTCTAGAACACGATGGGAGATGTTTTTTGTGCTAGCACAGTTTCTCCTTGCCAGACAGAGTGGAAAAGCTTTTTGCTATTATGTAGACGAGAAGAGAGGCTAAAGACGAAGGTACGGTGCTCTGCAGAGCTAAGCACAGCTCCCGGGCCTCTTTCGGCAGAAGGCGCACACCGCAGAGCACTGTGAGCGGCAGAATCGTCTTTGCGCGAAGAAGCAGCTTCTTCGTCTCCGGGAGCCGGAGAGAGCGGCAACTTCGCAAAGGTGATGAAACAAGCTGTACAACACTGCGATTGTGTGCGCAGCGTGCCAACTGAGAGAAAACAGTACCTGACCACTCTCCTGCATTTTCTATTCACATGAACATTCGATTGCAAGCTGTTTTGGACAACTTTCTTTCTCTTCTTGCAAAACACTCGGCAGACCTCCGTGCAGCCTCTAGAACACGATGGGAGATGTTTTCTGTGCTGGCACAGTTTCTCCTTGCCAGACAGAGTGGAAAAGCTTTTTGCTAAGATGTAGACGAGAAGAGAGGCTAAAGACGAAGGTACGGTGCTCTGCAGAGCAAAGCACCGCTCCCGGGGCTCTTTCGGCAGAAGGCGCACACCGCAGAGCACTGTGAGCGGCAGAATCGTCTTTGCGCGAAGAAGCAGCTTCTTCGTCTCCGGGAGCCGGAGAGAGCGGCAACTTCGCAAAGGTGATGAAACAAGCTGTACAACACTGCGATTGTGTGCGCAGCTTGCCAACTGAGAGAAAACAGTACCTGACCACTCTCCTGCCTTTTCTATTCACATGAACATTCGATTGCAAGCTGTTTTGGACAACTTTCTTTCTCTTCTTGCAAAACACTCGGCAGACCTCCGTGCAGCCTCTAGAACACGATGGGAGATGTTTTTTGTGCTGGCACAGTTTCTCCTTGCCAGAAAGAGTGGAAAAGCTTTTTGCTAAGATGTAGACGAGAAGAGAGGCTAAAGAAGCAGGTATGGTACTCTGCAGAGCTAAAAACAGCTCCCGGGCCTCTTTCTGCAGAAGACACACACCGCAGAGCACTGTGAGCGGCAGAATCGTCTTTGCGCGAAGAAGCAGCTTCTTCGTCTCCGGGAGCCGGAGAGAGCGGCAACTTCGCAAAGGTGATGAAACAAGCAGTACAACACTGCGATTGTGTGCGCAGCGTGCCAACTGAGAGAAAACAGTACCTGACCACTCTCCTGCCTTTTCTATTCACATGAACATTCGATTGCAAGCTGTTTTGGACAACTTTCTTTCTCTTCTTGCAAAACACTCGGCAGACCTCCGTGCAGCCTCTAGAACACGATGGGAGATGTTTTCTGTGCTGGCACAGTTTCTTCTTGCCAGACAGAGTGGAAAAGCTTTTTGCTAAGATGTAGACGAGAAGAGAGGCTAAAGACGAAGGTACGGTGCTCTGCAGAGCTAAGCACAGCTCCCGGACCTCTTTCGGCAGAAGGCGCACACCGCAGAGCACTGTGAGCGGCAGAATCGTCTTTGCGCGAAGAAGCAGCTTCTTCGTCTCCGGGAGCCGGAGAGAGCGGCAACTTCGCAAAGGTGATGAAACAAGCTTTACAACACTGCGATTGTGTGCGCAGCTTACCAACTGAGAGCAAACTGTACCTGATCACTCTCCTGCCTTTTCTATTCACATGAACATTCGATTGCAAGCTGTTTTGGACAACTTTCTTTCTCTTCGTGCAAAACACTCTGCAGAACTCCGTGCAGCCTCAAGAACACGATGGGAGATGTTTTCTGTGCTGGCACAGTTTCTCCCTGCCAGAAAGAGTGGAAAAGCTTTTTGCTAAGATGTAGACGAGAAGAGAGGCTAAAGACGAAGGTACGGTGCTCTGCAGAGCTAAGCACCGCTCCCGGGCGTCTTTCGGCAGAAGGCGCACACCGCAGAGCACTGTGAGCGGCAGAATCGTCTTTGCGCGAAGAAGCAGCTTCTTCGTCTCCGGAAGCCGGAGAGAGCGGCAACTTCGCAAAGATGATGAAACAAGCTGTACAACACTGCGATTGTGTGCGCAGCGTGCCAACTGAGAGAAAACAGTACCTGACCACTCTCCTGCCTTTTCTATTCACATGAACATTCGATTGCAAGCTGTTTTGGACAACTTTCTTTCTCTTCTTGCAAAACACTCGGCAGACCTCCGTGCAGCCTCTAGAACACGATGGGAGATGTTTTCTGTGCTGGCACAGTTTCTTCTTGCCAGACAGAGTGGAAAAGCTTTTTGCTAAGATGTAGACGAGAAGAGAGGCTAAAGACGAAGGTACGGTGCTCTGCAGAGCTAAGCACCGCTCCCGGACCTCTTTCGGCAGAAGGCGCACACCGCAGAGCACTGTGAGCGGCAGAATCGTCTTTGCGCGAAGAAGCAGCTTCTTCGTCTCCGGGAGCCGGAGAGAGCGGCAACTTCGCAAAGGTGATGAAACAAGCTGTACAACACTGCGATTGTGTGCGCAGCTTGCCAACTGAGAGAAAACAGTACCTGACCACTCTCCTGCCTCTTCTATTCACATGAATATTCGATTGCAAGCTGTTTTGGACAACTTTCTTTCTCTTCTTGCAAAACACTCGGCAGACCTCCGTGCAGCCTCTAGAACACGATGGGAGATGTTTTCTGTGCTGGCACAGTTTCTCCTTGCCAGACAGAGTGGAAAAGCTTTTTGCTAAGATGTAGACGAGAAGAGAGGCTAAAGAAGCACGTACGGTGCTCTGCAGAGCTAAGCACAGCTCCCGGGCCTCTTTCTGCAGAAGACACACACTGCAGAACACAGTGAGCGGCAGAATCGTCTTTGCGCGAAGAAGCAGCTTCTTCGTCTCCGGGAGCCGGAGAGAGCGGCAACTTCGCAAAGGTGATGAAACAAGCTGTACAACACTGCGATTGTGTGCGCAGCTTGCCAACTGAGAGAAAACAGTACCTGACCACTCTCCTGCCTTTTCTATTCACATGAACATTCGATTGCAAGCTGTTTTGGACAACTTTCTTTCTCTTCTTGCAAAACACTCGGCAGACCTCCGTGCAGCCTCTAGAACACGATGGGAGATGTTTTCTGTGCTGGCACAGTTTCTTCTTGCCAGACAGAGTGGAAAAGATTTTTGCTAAGATGTAGACGAGAAGAGAGGCTAAAGACGAAGGTACGGTGCTCTGCAGAGCTAAGCACCGCTCCCGGACCTCTTTCGGCAGAAGGCGCACACCGCAGAGCACTGTGAGCGGCAGAATCGTCTTTGCGCGAAGAAGCAGCTTCTTCGTCTCCGGGAGCCGGAGAGAGCGGCAACTTCGCAAAGGTGATGAAACAAGCAGTACAACACTGCGATTGTGTGCGCAGCTTGCCAACTGAGAGCAAACTGTACCTGACCACTCTCCTGCGTTTTCTATTCACATGAACATTCGATTGCAAGCTGTTTTGGACAACTTTCTTTCTCTTCGTGCAAAACACTCTGCAGGCATCCGTGCAGCCTCTAGAACACGATGGGAGATGTTTTCTGTGCTGGCACAGTTTCTCCTTGCCAGAAAGAGTGGAAAAGCTTTTTGCTAAGATGTAGACGAGAAGAGAGCCTAAAGACGAAGGTACGGTGCTCTGCAGAGCTAAGCACCGCTCCGGGACCTCTTTCGGCAGAAGGCGCACAGCGCAGATCACTGTGAGCGGCAGAATCGTCTTTGCGCGAAGAAGCAGCTTCTTCGTCTCCGGGAGCCGAGGAGAGCGGCAACTTGGCAAAGGTGATGAAACAAGCTGTACAACCCTGCGATTGTGTGCCCAGCTTGCCAACTGAGAGAAAACAGTACCTGAGCACTCTCCTGCCTTTTGTAATCACATGAACATTCGATTGCAAGCTGTTTTGGACAACTTTCTTTCTCTTCTTGCAAAACACTCGGCAGACCTCCGTGCAGCCTCTAGAAGACGATGGGAGATGTTTTCTGTGCTGGCACAGTTTCTCCTTGCCAGACAGAGTGGAAAAGCTTTTTGCTAAGATGTAGACGAGAAGAGAGGCTAAAGACGAAGGTACGGTGCTCTGCAGAGCTAAGCACCGCTCCCGGACCTCTTTCGGCAGAAGGCGCACACAGCAGAGCACTGTGAGCGGCAGAATCGTCTTTGCGCGAAGAAGCAGCTTCTTCGTCTCCGGGAGCCGGAGAGAGCGGCAACTTCGCAAACGTGATGAAACAAGCTGTACAACACTGCGATTGTGTGCGCAGCTTGCCAACTGAGAGAAAACAGTACCTGACCACTCTCCTGCCTTTTCTATTCACATGAACATTCGATTGCAAGCTGTTTTGGACAACTTTCTTTCTCTTCTTGCAAAACACTCGGCAGACCTCCGTGCAGCCTCTAGAACACGATGGGAGATGTTTTCTGTGCTGGCACAGTTTCTCCTTGCCAGACAGAGTGGAAAAGCTTTTTGCTAAGATGTAGACGAGAAGAGAGGCTAAAGACGAAGGTACGGTGCTCTGCAGAGCTAAGCACCGCTCCCGGACCTCTTTCGGCAGAAGGCGCACACAGCAGAGCACTGTGAGCGGCAGAATCGTCTTTGCGCGAAGAAGCAGCTTCTTCGTCTCCGGGAGCCGGAGAGAGCGGCAACTTCGCAAACGTGATGAAACAAGCTGTACAACACTGCGATTGTGTGCGCAGCTTGCCAACTGAGAGAAAACAGTACCTGACCCCTCTCCTGCCTTTTCTATTCACATGAACATTCGATTGCAAGCTGTTTTGGACAACTTTCTTTCTCTTCTTGCAAAACACTCGGCAGACCTCCGTGCAGCCTCTAGAACACGATGGGAGATGTTTTCTGTGCTGGCACAGTTTCTCCTTGCCAGACAGAGTGGAAAAGCTTTTTGCTAAGATGTAGACGAGAAGAGAGGCTAAAGACGAAGGTACGGTGCACTGCAGAGCTAAGCACCGCTCCCGGACCTCTTTCGGCAGAAGGCGCACACCGCAGAGCACTGTGAGCGGCAGAATCGTCTTTGCGCGAAGAAGCAGCTTCTTCGTCTCCGGAAGCCGGAGAGAGCGGCAACTTCGCAAAGATGATGAAACAAGCTGCACAACACTGCGATTGTGTGCGCAGCGTGCCAACTGAGAGAAAACAGTACCTGACCACTCTCCTGCCTTTTCTATTCACATGAACATTCGATTGCAAGCTGTTTTGGACAACTTTCTTTCTCTTCTTGCAAAACACTCGGCAGACCTCCGTGCAGCCTCTAGAACACGATGGGAGATGTTTTCTGTGCTGGCACAGTTTCTCCTTGCCAGACAGAGTGGAAAAGCTTTTTGCTAAGATGTAGACGAGAAGAGAGGCTAAAGACGAAGGTACGGTGCTCTGCAGAGCTAAGCACCGCTCCCGGGGCTCTTTCGGCAGAAGGCGCACACCGCTGAGCACTGGGAGCAGCAGAATCGTCTTTGCGCGAAGAAGCAGCTTCTTCGTCTCCGGGAGCCGGAGAGAGCGGCAGCGTCGCAAAGGTGAAGAAACAAGCTGTACAACACTGCGATTGTGTGCGCAGCTTGCCAAGTGAGAGAAAACAGTACCTGACCACTCTCCTGCATTTTCTATTCACATGAACATTCGATTGCAAGCTGTTTTGGACAACTTTCTTTCTCTTCTTGCAAAACACTCGACAGACCTCCGTGCAGCCTCTAGAACACGATGGTAGATGTTTTCTGTGCTGGCACAGTTTCTCCTTGCCAGACAGAGTGGAAAAGCTTTTTGCTAAGATGTAGACGAGAAGAGAGGCTAAAGACGAAGGTACGGTGCTCTGCAGAGCTAAGCACCGCTCCCGGGTGTCTTTCGGCAGAAGGCGCACACCGCAGAGCACTGTGAGCGGCAGAATCGTCTTTGCGCGAAGAAGCAGCTTCTTCGTCTCCGGGAGCCGGAGAGAGCGGCAACTTCGCAAAGGTGATGAAACAAGCTGTACAACACTGCGATTGTGTGCGCAGCTTGCCAACTGAGAGAAAACAGTACCTGACCACTCTCCTGCCTTTTCTATTCACATGAACATTCGATTGCAAGCTGTTTTGGACAACTTTCTTTCTCTTCTTGCAAAACACTCGGCAGACCTGCGTGCAGCCTCTAGAACACGATGGGAGATGTTTTTTGTGCTGGCAGAGTTTCTCCTTGCCAGACAGAGTGGAGAAGCTTTTTGCTAAGATGTAGACGAGAAGAGAGGCTAAAGACGAAGGTACGGTGCTCTGCAGAGCTAAGCACCGCTCCCGGGCGTCTTTCGGCAGAAGGCGCACACCGCAGAGCACTGTGAGCGGCAGAATCGTCTTTGCGCGAAGAAGCAGCTTCTTCGTCTCCGGGAGCCGGAGAGAGCGGCAACTTCGCAAAGGTGATGAAACAAGCTGTACAACACTGCGATTGTGTGCGCAGCTTGCCAACTGAGAGAAAACAGTACCTGACCACTCTCCTGCCTTTTCTATTCACATGAACATTCGATTGCAAGCTGTTTTGGACAACTTTCTTTCTCTTCTTGCAAAACACTCGGCAGACCTCCGTGCAGCCTCTAGAACACGATGGGAGATGTTTTCTGTGCTGGCACAGTTTCTCCTTGCCAGACAGAGTGGAAAAGCTTCTTGCTAAGATGTAGACGAGAAGAGAGGCTAAAGAAGCACGTATGGTGCTTCTCAGAGCTAAGCACCGCTCCCGGGGCTCTTTCGGCAGAAGGCGCACACCGCAGAGCACTGTGAGCGGCAGAATCGTCTTTGCGCGAAGAAGCAGCTTCTTCGTCTCCGGGAGCCGGAGAGAGCGGCAACTTCGCAAAGGTGATGAAACAAGCTGTACAACACTGCGATTGTGTGCGCAGCTTGCCAACTGAGAGAAAACAGTACCTGACCACTCTCCTGCCTTTTCTATTCACATGAACATTCGATTGCAAGCTGTTTTGGACAACTTTCTTTCTCTTCTTGCAAAACACTCGGCAGACCTCCGTGCAGCCTCTAGAACACGATGGGAGTTGTTTTTTGTGCTAGCACAGTTTCTCCTTGCCAGACAGAGTGGAAAAGCTTTTTGCTAAGATGTAGACGAGAAGAGAGGCTAAAGACGGAGGTACGGTGCTCTGCAGAGCTAAGCACAGCTCCCGGGCCTCTTTCGGCAGAAGGCGCACACCGCAGAGCACTGTGAGCGGCAGAATCGTCTTTGCGCGAAGAAGCAGCTTCTTCGTCTCCGGGAGCCGGAGAGAGCGGCAACTTCGCAAAGGTGATGAAACAAGCTGTACAACACTGCGATTGTGAGCGCAGCGTGCCAACTGAGAGAAAACAGCACCTGACCACTCTCCTGCATTTTCTATTCACATGAACATTCGATTGCAAGCTGTTTTGGACAACTTTCTTTCTCTTCTTGCAAAACACTCGGCAGACCTCCGTGCAGCCTCTAGAACACGATGGGAGATGTTTTCTGTGCTGGCACAGTTTCTCCTTGCCAGACAGAGTGGAAAAGCTTTTTGCTAAGATGTAGACGAGAAGAGAGGCTAAAGACGAAGGTACGGTGCTCTGCAGAGCAAAGCACCGCTCCCGGACCTCTTTCGGCAGAAGGCGCACACCGCAGAGCACTGGGAGCGGCAGAATCGTCTTTGCGCGAAGAAGCAGCTTCTTCGTCTCCGGGAGCCGGAGAGAGCGGCAACTTCGCAAAGGTGATGAAACAAGCTGTACAACACTGCGATTGTGTGCGCAGCTTGCCAACTGAGAGAAAACAGTACCTGACCACTCTCCTGCCTGTTCTATTCACATGAACATTCGATTGCAAGCTGTTTTGGACAACTTTCTTTCTCTTCTTGCAAAACACTCGGCAGACCTCCGTGCAGCCTCTAGAACACGATGGGAGATGTTTTTTGTGCTGGCACAGTTTCTCCTTGCCAGAAAGAGTGGAAAAGCTTTTTGCTAAGATGTAGACGAGAAGAGAGGCTAAAGAAGCAGGTATGGTACTCTGCAGAGCTAAAAACAGCTCCCGGGCCTCTTTCTGCAGAAGACACACACCGCAGAGCACTGTGAGCGGCAGAATCGTCTTTGCGCGAAGAAGCAGCTTCTTCGTCTCCGGGAGCCGGAGAGAGCGGCAACTTCGCAAAGGTGATGAAACAAGCTGTACAACACTGCGATTGTTGTGCGCAGCGTGCCAACTGAGAGAAAACAGTACCTGACCACTCTCCTGCCTTTTCTATTCACATGAACATTCGATTGCAAGCTGTTTTGGACAACTTTCTTTCTCTTCTTGCAAAACACTCGGTAGACCTCCGTGCAGCCTCTAGAACACGATGGGAGATGTTTTCTGTGCTGGCACAGTTTCTTCTTGCCAGACAGAGTGGAAAAGCTTTTTGCTAAGATGTAGACGAGAAGAGAGGCTAAAGACGAAGGTACGGTGCTCTGCAGAGCTAAGCACCGCTCCCGGACCTCTTTCGGCAGAAGGCGCACACTGCAGAGCACTGTGAGCGGCAGAATCGTCTTTGCGCGAAGAAGCAGCTTCTTCGTCTCCGGGAGCCGGAGAGAGCGGCAACTTCGCAAAGGTGATGAAACAAGCTGTACAACACTGCGATTGTGTGCGCAGCTTGCCAAGTGAGAGAAAACAGTACCTGACCACTCTCCTGCCTTTTCTATTCACATGAACATTCGATTGGAAGCTGTTTTGGACAACTTTCTTTCTCTTCTTGCAAAACACTCGGGAGACCTCCGTGCAGCCTCTAGAACACGATGGGAGATGTTTTCTGTGCTGGCACAGTTTCTCCTTGCCAGACAGAGTGGAAAAGCTTTTTGCTAATATGTAGACGAGAAGAGAGGCTAAAGAAGCGCGTATGGTGCTTCTCAGAGCTAAGCACAGCTCCCGGGGCTCTTTCGGCAGAAGGCGCACACCGCAGAGCACTGTGAGCGGCAGAATAGTCTTTGCGCGAAGAAGCAGCTTCTTCGTCTCCGGGAGCCGGAGAGAGCGGCAGCTTCGCAAAGCTGATGAAACAAGCTGTACAACACTGCGATTGTGTGCGCAGCTTGCCAACTGAGAGAAAAGAGTACCTGACCCCTCTCCTGCCTTTTCTATTCACATGAACATTCGATTGCAAGCTGTTTTGGACAACTTTCTTTCTCTTCTTGCAAAACACTCGGCAGACCTCCGTGCAGCCTCTAGAACACGATGGGAGATGTTTTTTGTGCCGGCACAGTTTCTCCTTGCCAGAAAGAGTGAAAAGCTATTTGCTAAGATGTAGACGAGAAGAGAGGCTAAAGAAGCAGGTATGGTACTCTGCAGAGCAAAGCACAGCTCCCGGGCCTCTTTCTGCAGAAGACACACCCTGCAGAACACAGTGAGCGGCAGAATCGTCTTTGCGCGAAGAAGCAGCTTCTTCGTCTCCGGGAGCCGGAGAGAGCGGCAACTTCGCAAAGGTGATGAAACAAGCTGTACAACACTGCGATTGTGTGCGCAGCGTGCCAACTGAGAGAAAACAGTACCTGACACCTCTCCTGCCTTTTCTATTCACATGAACATTCGATTGCAAGCTGTTTTGGACAACTTTCTTTCTCTTCTTGCAAAACACTCGGCAGACCTCCGTGCAGCCTCTAGAACACGATGGGAGATGTTTTCTGTGCTGGCACAGTTTCTCCTTGCCAGACAGAGTGGAAAAGCTTTTTGCTAAGATGTAGACGAGAAGAGAGGCTAAAGACGAAGGTACGGTGCTCTGCAGAGCTAAGCACCGCTCCCGGACCTCTTTCGGCAGAAGGCGCACACCGCAGAGCACTGTGAGCGGCAGAATCGTCTTTGCGCGAAGAAGCAGCTTCTTCGTCTCCGGGAGCCGGAGAGAGCGGCAACTTGGCAAAGGTGATGAAACAAGCTGTACAACACTGCGATTGTGTGCCCAGCTTGCCAACTGAGAGAAAACAGTACCTGACCACTCTCCTGCCTTTTCTATTCACATGAACATTCGATTGCAAGCTGTTTTGGACAACTTTCTTTCTCTTCTTGCAAAACACTCGGCAGACCTCCGTGCAGCCTCTAGAACACGATGGGAGATGTTTTCTGTGCTGGCACAGTTTCTCCTTGCCAGACAGAGTGGAAAAGCTTTTTGCAAAGATGTAGACGAGAAGAGAGGCTAAAGACGAAGGTACGGTGCTGTGCAGAGCTAAGCACCGCTCCCGGGGCTCTTTCGGCAGAAGGCGCACACAGCAGAGCACTGTGAGCGGCAGAATCGTCTTTGCGCGAAGAAGCAGCTTCTTCGTCTCCGGGAGCCGGAGAGAGCGGCAACTTCGCAAAGGTGATGAAACAAGCTGTACAACACTGCGATTGTGTGCGCAGCTTGCCAACTGAGAGAAAACAGTACCTGACCACTCTCCTGCCTTTTCTATTCACATGAACATTCGATTGCAAGCTGTTTTGGACAACTTTCTTTCTCTTCTTGCAAAACACTCGGCAGACCTCCGTGCAGCCTCTAGAAGACGATGGGAGATGTTTTCTGTGCTGGCACAGTTTCTCCTTGCCAGACAGAGTGGAAAAGCTTTTTGCTAAGATGTAGACGAGAAGAGAGGCTAAAGACGAAGGTACGGTGCTCTGCAGAGCTAAGCACCGCTCCCGGACCTCTTTCGGCAGAAGGCGCACACCGCAGAGCACTGTGAGCGGCAGAATCGTCTTTGCGCGAAGAAGCAGCTTCTTCGTCTCCGGGAGCCGGAGAGAGCGGCAACTTCGCAAAGGTGATGAAACAAGCTGTACAACACTGCGATTGTGTGCGCAGCTTGCCAACTGAGAGAAAACAGTACCTGACCACTCTCCTGCCTTTTCTATTCACATGAACATTCGATTGGAAGCTGTTTTGGACAACTTTCTTTCTCTTCTTGCAAAACACTCGGCAGACCTCCGTGCAGCCTCTAGAACACGATGGGAGATGTTTTTTGTGCTGGCACAGTTTCTCCTTGCCAGACAGAGTGGAAAAGCTTTTTGCTAAGATGTAGACGAGAAGAGGGGCTAAAGACGAAGGTACGGTGCTCTGCAGAGCTAAGCACCGCTCCCGGGCCTCTTTCGGCAGAAGGCGCACTCCGCAGAGCACTGTGAGCGGCAGAATCGTCTTTGCGCGAAGAAGCAGCTTCTTCGTCTCCGGAAGCCGGAGAGAGCGGCAACTTCGCAAAGGTGATGAAACAAGCTGTACAACACTGCGATTGTGTGCCCAGCTTGCCAAGTGAGAGAAAACAGTACCTGGCCACTCTCCTGCCTTTTCTATTCATTTGAACATTCGATTGGAAGCTGTTTTGGACAACTTTCTTTCTCTTCTTGCAAAACACTCGGCAGACCTGCGTGCAGCCTCTAGAAGACGATGGGAGATGTTTTCTGTGCTGGCACAGTTTCTCCTTGCCAGACAGAGTGGAAAAGCTTTTTGCTAAGATGTAGACGAGAAGAGAGGCTAAAGACGAAGGTACGGTGCTCTGCAGAGCTAAGCACAGCTCCCGGGGCTCTTTCGGCAGAAGGCGCACACCGCAGAGCACTGTGAGCGGCAGAATCGTCTTTGCGCGAAGAAGCAGCTTCTTCGTCTCCGGGAGCCGGAGAGAGCGGCAACTTCGCAAAGGTGATGAAACAAGCTGTACAACACTGCGATTGTGTGCGCAGCTTGCCAACTGAGAGAAAACAGTACCTGACCACTCTCCTGCCTTTTCTATTCACATGAACATTCGATTGCAAGCTGTTTTGGACAACTTTCTTTCTCTTCTTGCAAACACTCGGCAGACATCCGTGCAGCCTCTAGAACACGATGGGAGATGTTTTCTGTGCTGGCACAGTTTCTCCTTGCCAGACAGAGTGGGAAAAGATTTTTGCTAAGATGTAGACGAGAAGAGAGGCTAAAGACGAAGGTACGGTGCTCTGCAGAGCTAAGCACCGCTCCCGGGCCTTTTTCGGCAGAAGGCGCACACAGCAGAGCACTGTGAGCGGCAGAATCGTCTTTGCGCGAAGAAGCAGCTTCTTCGTCTCCGGAGCCGGAGAGAGCGGCAACTTCGCAAAGGTGATGAAACAAGCTGTACAACACTGCGATTGTGTGCGCAGCTTGCCAAGTGAGTGAAAACCGTACCTGACCACTCTCCTGCCTTTTCTATTCACATGAACATTCGATTGGAAGCTGTTTTGGACAACTTTCTTTCTCTTCTTGCAAAACACTCGGCAGACCTCCGTGCAGCCTCTAGAACACGATGGGAGATGTTTTCTGTGCTGGCACAGTTTCTCCTTGCCAGACAGAGTGGAAAAGCTTTTGCTAAGATGTAGACGAGAAGAGAGGCTAAAGACGAAAGTACGGTGCTCTGCAGAGCTAAGCACAGCTCCCGGACCTCTTTCGGCAGAAGGCGGACACCGCAGAGCACTGTGAGCGGCAGAATCGTCTTTGCGCGAAGAAGCAGCTTCTTCGTCTCCGGGAGCCGGAGAGAGCGGCAACTTGGCAAAGGTGATGAAACAAGCTGTACAACACTGCGATTGTGTGCGCACCTTGCCAAGTGAGAGAAAACAGTACCTGACCACTCTCCTGCCTTTTCTATTCACATGAATATTCGATTGGAAGCTGTTTTGGACAACTTTCTTTCTCTTCTTGCAAAACACTCGGCAGACCTCCGTGCAGCCTCTAGAACACGATGGGAGATGTTTTTTGTGCTGGCACAGTTTCTCCTTGCCAGACAGAGTGGAAAAGCTTTTTGCTAAGATGTAGACGAGAAGAGAGGCTAAAGACGAAGGTACGGTGCTCTGCAGAGCTAAGCACAGCTCCCGGGCCTCTTTCGGCAGAAGGCGCACACCGCAGAGCACTGTGAGCGGCAGAATCGTCTTTGCGCGAAGAAGCAGCTTCTTCGTCTCCGGGAGCCGGAGAGAGCGGCAGCTTCGCAAAGGTGAAGAAACAAGCTGTACAACACTGCGATTGTGTGCGCAGCTTGCCAAGTGAGAGAAAACAGTACCTGACCACTCTCCTGCCTTTTCTATTCACATGAACATTCGATTGCAAGCTGTTTTGGACAACTTTCTTTCTCTTCTTGCAAAACACTCGGCAGACCTCCGTGCAGCCTCTAGAACACGATGGGAGATGTTTTCTGTGCTGGCACAGTTTCTCCTTGCCAGACAGAGTGGAAAAGCTTTTTGCTAAGATGTAGACGAGAAGAGAGGCTAAAGACGAAGGTACGGAGCTCTGCAGAGCTAAGCACCGCTCCCGGCGTCTTTCGGCAGAAGGCGCACACCGCAGAGCACTGTGAGCGGCAGAATCGTCTTTGCGCGAAGAAGCAGCTTCTTCGTCTCCGGGAGCCGGAGAGAGCGACAACTTGGCAAAGGTGATGAGACAAGCTGTACAACACTGCGATTGTGTGCGCAGCGTGCCAACTGAGAGAAAACAGTACCTGACCACTCTCCTGCCTTTTCTATTCACATGAACATTCGATTGCAAGCTGTTTTGGACAACTTTCTTTCTCTTCTTGCAAAACACTCGGCAGACCTCCGTGCAGCCTCTAGAACACGATGGGAGATGTTTTCTGTGCTGGCACAGTTTCTCCTTGCCAGACAGAGTGGAAAAGCTTTTTGCTAAGATGTAGACGAGAAGAGAGGCTAAAGACGAAGGTACGGTGCTCTGCAGAGCAAAGCACCGCTCCCCGGACCTCTTTCGGCAGAAGGCGCACACCGCAGAGCACTGGGAGCGGCAGAATCGTCTTTACGCGAAGAAGCAGCTTCTTCGTCTCCGGGAGCCGGAGAGAGCGGCAGCTTCGCAAAGGTGATGAAACAAGCTGTACAACACTGCGATTGTGTGCGCAGCTTGCCAACTGAGAGAAAACAGTACCTGACCACTCTCCTGCCTTTTCTATTCACATGAACATTCGATTGCAAGCTGTTTTGGACAACTTTCTTTCTCTTCTTGCAAAACACTCGGCAGACCTCCGTGCAGCCTCTAGAACACGATGGGAGATGTTTTCTGTGCTGGCACAGTTTCTTCTTGCCAGACAGAGTGGAAAAGCTTTTTGCTAAGATGTAGACGAGAAGAGAGGCTAAAGACGAAGGTACGGTGCTCTGCAGAGCTAAGCACCGCTCCCGGACCTCTTTCGGCAGAAGGCGCACACCGCAGAGCACTGTGAGCGGCAGAATCGTCTTTGCGCGAAGAAGCAGCTTCTTCGTCTCCGGGAGCCGGAGAGAGCGGCAACTTCGCAAAGGTGATGAAACAAGCAGTACAACACTGCGATTGTGTGCGCAGCTTGCCAACTGAGAGCAAACTGTACCTGACCACTCTCCTGCCTTTTCTATTCACATGAACATTCGATTGCAAGCTGTTTTGGACAACTTTCTTCTCTTCGTGCAAAACACTCTGCAGGCCTCCGTGCAGCCTCTAGAACACGATGGGAGATGTTTTCTGTGCTGGCACAGTTTCTCCTTGCCAGAAAGAGTGGAAAAGCTTTTTGCTAAGATGTAGACGAGAAGAGAGGCTAAAGACGAAGGTACGGTGCTCTGCAGAGCTAAGCACCGCTCCCTGGGCGTCTTTCGGCAGAAGGCGCACAGCGCAGATCACTCTGAGCGGCAGAATCGTTCTTTGCGCGAAGAAGCAGCTTCTTCGTCTCCGGGAGCCGAGGAGAGCGGCAACTTGGCAAAGGTGATGAAACAAGCTGTACAACCCTGCGATTGTGTGCCCAGCTTGCCAACTGAGAGAAAACAGTACCTGACCACTCTCCTGCCTTTTCTATTCACATGAACATTCGATTGCAAGCTGTTTTGGACAACTTTCTTTCTCTTCTTGCAAAACACTCGGCAGACCTCCGTGCAGCCTCTAGAACACGATGGGAGATGTTTTCTGTGCTGGCACAGTTTCTCCTTGCCAGACAGAGTGGAAAAGCTTTTTGCTAAGATGTAGACGAGAAGAGAGGCTAAAGACGAAGGTACGGTGCACTGCAGAGCTAAGCACCGCTCCCGGACCTCTTTCGGCAGAAGGCGCACACCGCAGAGCACTGTGAGCGGCAGAATCGTCTTTGCGCGAAGAAGCAGCTTCTTCGTCTCCGGAAGCCGGAGAGAGCGGCAACTTCGCAAAGATGATGAAACAAGCTGCACAACACTGCGATTGTGTGCGCGAGCGTGCCAACTGAGAGAAAACAGTACCTGACCACTCTCCTGCCTTTTCTATTCACATGAACATTCGATTGCAAGCTGTTTTGGACAACTTTCTTTCTCTTCTTGCAAAACACTCGGCAGACCTCCGTGCAGCCTCTAGAACACGATGGGAGATGTTTTCTGTGCTGGCACAGTTTCTCCTTGCCAGACAGAGTGGAAAAGCTTTTTGCTAAGATGTAGACGAGAAGAGAGGCTAAAGACGAAGGTACGGTGCTCTGCAGAGCTAAGCACCGCTCCCGGGGCTCTTTCGGCAGAAGGCGCACACCGCAGAGCACTGGGAGCAGCAGAATCGTCTTTGCGCGAAGAAGCAGCTTCTTCGTCTCCGGAGCCGGAGAGAGCGGCAGCGTCGCAAAGGTGAAGAAACAAGCTGTACAACACTGCGATTGTGTGCGCAGCTTGCCAAGTGAGAGAAAACAGTACCTGACCACTCTCCTGCCTTTTTCTATTCAGATGAACATTCGATTGCAAGCTGTTTTGGACAACTTTCTTTCTCTTCTTGCAAAACACTCGACAGACCTCCGTGCAGCCTCTAGAACACGATGGTAGATGTTTTCTGTGCTGGCACAGTTTCTCCTTGCCAGACAGAGTGGAAAAGCTTTTTGCTAAGATGTAGACGAGAAGAGAGGCTAAAGACGAAGGTACGGTGCTCTGCAGAGCTAAGCACCGCTCCCGGGTGTCTTTCGGCAGAAGGCGCACACCGCAGAGCACTGTGAGCGGCAGAATCGTCTTTGCGCGAAGAAGCAGCTTCTTCGTCTCCGGGAGCCGGAGAGAGCGGCAACTTCGCAAAGGTGATGAAACAAGCTGTACAACACTGCGATTGTGTGCGCAGCTTGCCAAGTGAGAGAAAACAGTACCTGACCACTCTCCTGCCTTTTCTATTCACATGAACATTCGATTGCAAGCTGTTTTGGACAACTTTCTTTCTCTTCTTGCAAAACACTCGGCAGACCTGCGTGCAGCCTCTAGAACACGATGGGAGATGTTTTTTGTGCTGGCAGAGTTTCTCCTTGCCAGACAGAGTGGAGAAGCTTTTTGCTAAGATGTAGACGAGAAGAGAGGCTAAAGACGAAGGTACGGTGCTCTGCAGAGCTAAGCACCGCTCCCGGGCGTCTTTCGGCAGAAGGCGCACACCGCAGAGCACTGTGAGCGGCAGAATCGTCTTTGCGCGAAGAAGCAGCTTCTTCGTCTCCGGGAGCCGGAGAGAGCGGCAACTTCGCAAAGGTGATGAAACAAGCTGTACAACACTGCGATTGTGTGCGCAGCTTGCCAACTGAGAGAAAACAGTACCTGACCACTCTCCTGCCTTTTCTATTCACATGAACATTCGATTGCAAGCTGTTTTGGACAACTTTCTTTCTCTTCTTGCAAAACACTCGGCAGACCTCCGTGCAGCCTCTAGAACACGATGGAGTTGTTTTTTGTGCTAGCACAGTTTCTCCTTGCCAGACAGAGTGGAAAAGCTTTTTGCTAAGATGTAGACGAAAAGAGAGGCTAAAGACGGAGGTACGGAGCTCTGCAGAGCTAAGCACAGCTCCCGGGCCTCTTTCGGCAGAAGGCGCACACCGCAGAGCACTGTGAGCGGCAGAATCGTCTTTGCGCGAAGAAGCAGCTTCTTCGTCTCCGGGAGCCGGAGAGAGCGGCAACTTCGCAAGGTGATGAAACAAGCTGTACAACACTGCGATTGTGAGCGCAGCGTGCCAACTGAGAGAAAACAGCACCTGACCACTCTCCTGCATTTTCAATTCACATGAACATTCGATTGCAAGCTGTTTTGGACAACTTTCTTTCTCTTCTTGCAAAACACTCGGCAGACCTCCGTGCAGCCTCTAGAACACGATGGGAGATGTTTTCTGTGCTGGCACAGTTTCTCCTTGCCAGACAGAGTGGAAAAGCTTTTTGCTAAGATGTAGACGAGAAGAGAGGCTAAAGACGAAGGTACGGTGCTCTGCAGAGCAAAGCACCGCTCCCGGACCTCTTTCGGCAGAAGGCGCACCACCCGCAGAGCACTGGGAGCGGCAGAATCGTCTTTGCGCGAAGAAGCAGCTTCTTCGTCTCCGGGAGCCGGAGAGAGCGGCAACTTCGCAAAGGTGATGAAACAAGCTGTACAACACTGCGATTGTGTGCGCAGCTTGCCAACTGAGAGAAAACAGTACCTGACCACTCTCCTGCCTGTTCTATTCACATGAACATTCGATTGCAAGCTGTTTGGACAACTTTCTTTCTCTTCTTGCAAAACACTCGGCAGACCTCCGTGCAGCCTCTAGAACACGATGGGAGATGTTTTTTGTGCTGGCACAGTTTCTCCTTGCCAGAAAGAGTGGAAAAGCTTTTTGCTAAGATGTAGACGAGAAGAGAGGCTAAAGAAGCAGGTATGGTACTCTGCAGAGCTAAAAACAGCTCCCGGGCCTCTTTCTGCAGAAGACACACACCGCAGAGCACTGTGAGCGGCAGAATCGTCTTTGCGCGAAGAAGCAGCTTCTTCGTCTCCGGGAGCCGGAGAGAGCGGCAACTTCGCAAAGGTGATGAAACAAGCTGTACAACACTGCGATTGTGTGCGCAGCGTGCCAACTGAGAGAAAACAGTACCTGACCACTCTCCTGCCTTTTCTATTCACATGAACATTCGATTGCAAGCTGTTTTGGACAACTTTCTTTCTCTTCTTGCAAAACACTCGGTAGACCTCCGTGCAGCCTCTAGAACACGATGGGAGATGTTTTCTGTGCTGGCACAGTTTCTTCTTGCCAGACAGAGTGGAAAAGCTTTTTGCTAAGATGTAGACGAGAAGAGAGGCTAAAGACGAAGGTACGGTGCTCTGCAGAGCTAAGCACCGCTCCCGGACCTCTTTCGGCAGAAGGCGCACACTGCAGAGCACTGTGAGCGGCAGAATCGTCTTTGCGCGAAGAAGCAGCTTCTTCGTCTCCGGGAGCCGGAGAGAGCGGCAACTTCGCAAAGGTGATGAAACAAGCTGTACAACACTGCGATTGTGTGCGCAGCTTGCCAACTGAGAGAAAACAGTACCTGACCACTCTCCTGCCTTTTCTATTCACATGAACATTCGATTGGAAGCTGTTTTGGACAACTTTCTTTCTCTTCTTGCAAAACACTCGGGAGACCTCCGTGCAGCCTCTAGAACACGATGGGAGATGTTTTCTGTGCTGGCACAGTTTCTCCTTGCCAGACAGAGTGGAAAATCTTTTTGCTAATATGTAGACGAGAAGAGAGGCTAAAGAAGCGCGTATGGTGCTTCTCAGAGCTAAGCACAGCTCCCGGGGCTCTTTCGGCAGAAGGCGCACACCGCAGAGCACTGTGAGCGGCAGAATAGTCTTTGCGCGAAGAAGCAGCTTCTTCGTCTCCGGGAGCCGGAGAGAGCGGCAGCTTCGCAAAGCTGATGAAACAAGCTGTACAACACTGCGATTGTGTGCGCAGCTTGCCAACTGAGAGAAAACAGTACCTGACCCCTCTCCTGCCTTTTCTATTCACATGAACATTCGATTGCAAGCTGTTTTGGACAACTTTCTTTCTCTTCTTGCAAAACACTCGGCAGACCTCCGTGCAGCCTCTAGAACACGATGGGAGATGTTTTTTGTGCCGGCACAGTTTCTCCTTGCCAGAAAGAGTGGAAAAGCTATTTGCTAAGATGTAGACGAGAAGAGAGGCTAAAGAAGCAGGTATGGTACTCTGCAGAGCAAAGCACAGCTCCCGGGCCTCTTTCTGCAGAAGACACACCCTGCAGAACACAGTGAGCGGCAGAATCGTCTTTGCGCGAAGAAGCAGCTTCTTCGTCTCCGGGAGCCGGAGAGAGCGGCAACTTCGCAAAGGTGATGAAACAAGCTGTACAACACTGCGATTGTGTGCGCAGCGTGCCAACTGAGAGAAAACAGTACCTGACCCCTCTCCTGCCTTTTCTATTCACATGAACATTCGATTGCAAGCTGTTTTGGACAACTTTCTTTCTCTTCTTGCAAAACACTCGGCAGACCTCCGTGCAGCCTCTAGAACACGATGGGAGATGTTTTCTGTGCTGGCACAGTTTCTCCTTGCCAGACAGAGTGGAAAAGCTTTTTGCTAAGATGTAGACGAGAAGAGAGGCTAAAGACGAAGGTACGGTGCTCTGCAGAGCTAAGCACCGCTCCCGGACCTCTTTCGGCAGAAGGCGCACACCGCAGAGCACTGTGAGCGGCAGAATCGTCTTTGCGCGAAGAAGCAGCTTCTTCGTCTCCGGGAGCCGGAGAGAGCGGCAACTTGGCAAAGGTGATGAAACAAGCTGTACAACACTGCGATTGTGTGCCCAGCTTGCCAACTGAGAGAAAACAGTACCTGACCACTCTCCTGCCTTTTCTATTCACATGAACATTCGATTGCAAGCTGTTTTGGACAACTTTCTTTCTCTTCTTGCAAAACACTCGGCAGACCTCCGTGCAGCCTCTAGAACACGATGGGAGATGTTTTCTGTGCTGGCACAGTTTCTCCTTGCCAGACAGAGTGGAAAAGCTTTTTGCAAAGATGTAGACGAGAAGAGAGGCTAAAGACGAAGGTACGGTGCTGTGCAGAGCTAAGCACCGCTCCCGGGGCTCTTTCGGCAGAAGGCGCACACAGCAGAGCACTGTGAGCGGCAGAATCGTCTTTGCGCGAAGAAGCAGCTTCTTCGTCTCCGGGAGCCGGAGAGAGCGGCAACTTCGCAAAGGTGATGAAACAAGCTGTACAACACTGCGATTGTGTGCGCAGCTTGCCAACTGAGAGAAAACAGTACCTGACCACTCTCCTGCCTTTTCTATTCACATGAACATTCGATTGCAAGCTGTTTTGGACAACTTTCTTTCTCTTCTTGCAAAACACTCGGCAGACCTGCGTGCAGCCTCTAGAAGACGATGGGAGATGTTTTCTGTGCTGGCACAGTTTCTCCTTGCCAGACAGAGTGGAAAAGCTTTTTGCTAAGATGTAGACGAGAAGAGAGGCTAAAGACGAAGGTACGGTGCTCTGCAGAGCTAAGCACCGCTCCCGGACCTCTTTCGGCAGAAGGCGCACACCGCAGAGCACTGTGAGCGGCAGAATCGTCTTTGCGCGAAGAAGCAGCTTCTTCGTCTCCGGGAGCCGGAGAGAGCGGCAACTTCGCAAAGGTGATGAAACAAGCTGTACAACACTGCGATTGTGTGCGCAGCTTGCCAACTGAGAGAAAACAGTACCTGACCACTCTCCTGCCTTTTCTATTCACATGAACATTCGATTGGAAGCTGTTTTGGACAACTTTCTTTCTCTTCTTGCAAAACACTCGGCAGACCTCCGTGCAGCCTCTAGAACACGATGGGAGATGTTTTTTGTGCTGGCACAGTTTCTCCTTGCCAGACAGAGTGGAAAAGCTTTTTGCTAAGATGTAGACGAGAAGAGGGGCTAAAGACGAAGGTACGGTGCTCTGCAGAGCTAAGCACCGCTCCCGGGCCTCTTTCGGCAGAAGGCGCACTCCGCAGAGCACTGTGAGCGGCAGAATCGTCTTTGCGCGAAGAAGCAGCTTCTTCGTCTCCGGAAGCCGGAGAGAGCGGCAACTTCGCAAAGGTGATGAAACAAGCTGTACAACACTGCGATTGTGTGCCCAGCTTGCCAAGTGAGAGAAAACAGTACCTGGCCACTCTCCTGCCTTTTCTATTCATTTGAACATTCGATTGGAAGCTGTTTTGGACAACTTTCTTTCTCTTCTTGCAAAACACTCGGCAGACCTGCGTGCAGCCTCTAGAAGACGATGGGAGATGTTTTCTGTGCTGGCACAGTTTCTCCTTGCCAGACAGAGTGGAAAAGCTTTTTGCTAAGATGTAGACGAGAAGAGAGGCTAAAGACGAAGGTACGGTGCTCTGCAGAGCTAAGCACAGCTCCCGGGGCTCTTTCGGCAGAAGGCGCACACCGCAGAGCACTGTGAGCGGCAGAATCGTCTTTGCGCGAAGAAGCAGCTTCTTCGTCTCCGGGAGCCGGAGAGAGCGGCAACTTCGCAAAGGTGATGAAACAAGCTGTACAACACTGCGATTGTGTGCGCAGCTTGCCAACTGAGAGAAAACAGTACCTGACCACTCTCCTGCCTTTTCTATTCACATGAACATTCGATTGCAAGCTGTTTTGGACAACTTTCTTTCTCTTCTTGCAAAACACTCGGCAGACATCCGTGCAGCCTCTAGAACACGATGGGAGATGTTTTCTGTGCTGGCACAGTTTCTCCTTGCCAGACAGAGTGGAAAAGATTTTTGCTAAGATGTAGACGAGAAGAGAGGCTAAAGACGAAGGTACGGTGCTCTGCAGAGCTAAGCACCGCTCCCGGGCCTTTTTCGGCAGAAGGCGCACACAGCAGAGCACTGTGAGCGGCAGAATCGTCTTTGCGCGAAGAAGCAGCTTCTTCGTCTCCGGGAGCCGGAGAGAGCGGCAACTTCGCAAAGGTGATGAAACAAGCTGTACAACACTGCGATTGTGTGCGCAGCTTGCCAAGTGAGTGAAAACCGTACCTGACCACTCTCCTGCCTTTTCTATTCACATGAACATTCGATTGGAAGCTGTTTTGGACAACTTTCTTTCTCTTCTTGCAAAACACTCGGCAGACCTCCGTGCAGCCTCTAGAACACGATGGGAGATGTTTTCTGTGCTGGCACAGTTTCTCCTTGCCAGACAGAGTGGAAAAGCTTTTTTCTAAGATGTAGACGAGAAGAGAGGCTAAAGACGAAAGTACGGTGCTCTGCAGAGCTAAGCACAGCTCCCGGACCTCTTTCGGCAGAAGGCGGACACCGCAGAGCACTGTGAGCGGCAGAATCGTCTTTGCGCGAAGAAGCAGCTTCTTCGTCTCCGGGAGCCGGAGAGAGCGGCAACTTGGCAAAGGTGATGAAACAAGCTGTACAACACTGCGATTGTGTGCGCACCTTGCCAAGTGAGAGAAAACAGTACCTGACCACTCTCCTGCCTTTTCTATTCACATGAACATTCGATTGGAAGCTGTTTTGGACAACTTTCTTTCTCTTCTTGCAAAACACTCGGCAGACCTCCGTGCAGCCTCTAGAACACGATGGGAGATGTTTTTTGTGCTGGCACAGTTTCTCCTTGCCAGACAGAGTGGAAAAGCTTTTTGCTAAGATGTAGACGAGAAGAGAGGCTAAAGACGAAGGTACGGTGCTCTGCAGAGCTAAGCACAGCTCCCGGGCCTCTTTCGGCAGAAGGCGCACACCGCAGAGCACTGTGAGCGGCAGAATCGTCTTTGCGCGAAGAAGCAGCTTCTTCGTCTCCGGGAGCCGGAGAGAGCGGCAGCTTCGCAAAGGTGAAGAAACAAGCTGTACAACACTGCGATTGTGTGCGCAGCTTGCCAAGTGAGAGAAAACAGTACCTGACCACTCTCCTGCCTTTTCTATTCACATGAACATTCGATTGCAAGCTGTTTTGGACAACTTTCTTTCTCTTCTTGCAAAACACTCGGCAGACCTCCGTGCAGCCTCTAGAACACGATGGGAGATGTTTTCTGTGCTGGCACAGTTTCTCCTTGCCAGACAGAGTGGAAAAGCTTTTTGCTAAGATGTAGACGAGAAGAGAGGCTAAAGACGAAGGTACGGTGCTCTGCAGAGCTAAGCACCGCTCCCGGGCGTCTTTCGGCAGAAGGCGCACACCGCAGAGCACTGTGAGCGGCAGAATCGTCTTTGCGCGAGGAAGCAGCTTCTTCGTCTCCGGGAGCCGGAGAGAGCGGCAACTTCGCAAAGGTGATGAAACAAGCTGTACAACACTGCGATTGTGTGCGCAGCTTGCCAACTGAGAGAAAACAGTACCTGACCACTCTCCTGCCTTTTCTATTCACATGAACATTCGATTGCAAGCTGTTTTGGACAACTTTCTTTCTCTTCTTGCAAAACACTCGGCAGACCTCTGTGCAGCCTCTAGAACACGATGGGAGATGTTTTCTGTGCTGGCACAGTTTCTCCTTGCCAGACAGAGTGGAAAAGCTTTTTGCTAAGATGTAGACGAGAAGAGAGGCTAAAGACGAAGGTACGGTGCTCTGCAGAGCTAAGCACAGCTCCCGGGCCTCTTTCGGCAGAAGGCGCACACCGCAGAGCACTGTGAGCGGCAGAATCGTCTTTGCGCGAAGAAGCAGCTTCTTCGTCTCCGGGAGCCGAAGAAGCGGACACTTCGTCAAGGTGATGAAACAAGCTGTACACACTTCGCAAAGGTGATGAAACAAGCCTGGTAAAACAGTAGGCGCACAGACTGCCAACTGAGAGAAAACAGTACTGACCACTCTCTGCCTCTTTCTATTCACATGAACATTCAATTGGAAGCTGTTTTGGACAACTTTTTTCTCTTCTTGCAAAACACTCGGCAGACCTCCGTGCAGCCTCTAGAACACGATGGGAGATGTTTTCTGTGCTGGCACAGTTTCTCCTTGCCAGACAGAGTGGAAAAGCTTTTTGCTAAGATGTAGACGAGAAGAGAGGCTAAAGACGAAGGTACGGAGCTCTGCAGAGCTAAGCACCGCTCCCGGGCGTCTTTCGGCAGAAGGCGCACACCGCAGAGCACTGTGAGCGGCAGAATCGTCTTTGCGCGAAGAAGCAGCTTCTTCGTCTCCGGGAGCCGGAGAGAGCGACAACTTGGCAAAGGTGATGAGACAAGCTGTACAACACTGCGATTGTGTGCGCAGCGTGCCAACTGAGAGAAAACAGTACCTGACCACTCTCCTGCCTTTTCTATTCACATGAACATTCGATTGCAAGCTGTTTTGGACAACTTTCTTTCTCTTCTTGCAAAACACTCGGCAGACCTCCGTGCAGCCTCTAGAACACGATGGGAGATGTTTTCTGTGCTGGCACAGTTTCTCCTTGCCAGACAGAGTGGAAAAGCTTTTTGCTAAGATGTAGACGAGAAGAGAGGCTAAAGACGAAGGTACGGTGCTCTGCAGAGCAAAGCACCGCTCCCGGACCTCTTTCGGCAGAAGGCGCACACCGCAGAGCACTGGGAGCGGCAGAATCGTCTTTACGCGAAGAAGCAGCTTCTTCGTCTCCGGGAGCCGGAGAGAGCGGCAGCTTCGCAAAGGTGATGAAACAAGCTGTACAACACTGCGATTGTGTGCGCAGCTTGCCAACTGAGAGAAAACAGTACCTGACCACTCTCCTGCCTTTTCTATTCACATGAACATTCGATTGCAAGCTGTTTTGGACAACTTTCTTTCTCTTCTTGCAAAACACTCGGCAGACCTCCGTGCAGCCTCTAGAACACGATGGGAGATGTTTTCTGTGCTGGCACAGTTTCTTCTTGCCAGACAGAGTGGAAAAGCTTTTTGCTAAGATGTAGACGAGAAGAGAGGCTAAAGACGAAGGTACGGTGCTCTGCAGAGCTAAGCACCGCTCCCGGACCTCTTTCGGCAGAAGGCGCACACCGCAGAGCACTGTGAGCGGCAGAATCGTCTTTGCGCGAAGAAGCAGCTTCTTCGTCTCCGGGAGCCGGAGAGAGCGGCAACTTCGCAAAGGTGATGAAACAAGCAGTACAACACTGCGATTGTGTGCGCAGCTTGCCAACTGAGAGCAAACTGTACCTGACCACTCTCCTGCCTTTTCTAATCACATGAACATTCGATTGCAAGCTGTTTTGGACAACTTTCTTTCTCTTCGTGCAAAACACTCTGCAGGCCTCCGTGCAGCCTCTAGAACACGATGGGAGATGTTTTCTGTGTTGGCACAGTTTCTCCTTGCCAGAAAGAGTGGAAAAGCTTTTTGCTAAGATGTAGACGAGAAGAGAGGCTAAAGACGAAGGTACGGTGCTCTGCAGAGCTAAGCACCGCTCCCGGGCGTCTTTCGGCAGAAGGCGCACAGCGCAGATCACTGTGAGCGGCAGAATCGTCTTTGCGCGAAGAAGCAGCTTCTTCGTCTCCGGGAGCCGAGGAGAGCGGCAACTTGGCAAAGGTGATGAAACAAGCTGTACAACCCTGCGATTGTGTGCCCAGCTTGCCAACTGAGAGAAAACAGTACCTGAGCACTCTCCTGCCTTTTGTAATCACATGAACATTCGATTGCAAGCTGTTTTGGACAACTTTCTTTCTCTTCTTGCAAAACACTCGGCAGACCTGCGTGCAGCCTCTAGAAGACGATGGGAGATGTTTTCTGTGCTGGCACAGTTTCTCCTTGCCAGACAGAGTGGAAAAGCTTTTTGCTAAGATGTAGACGAGAAGAGAGGCTAAAGACGAAGGTACGGTGCTCTGCAGAGCTAAGCACCGCTCCCGGACCTCTTTCGGCAGAAGGCGCACACAGCAGAGCACTGTGAGCGGCAGAATCGTCTTTGCGCGAAGAAGCAGCTTCTTCGTCTCCGGGAGCCGGAGAGAGCGGCAACTTCGCAAAGGTGATGAAACAAGCTGTACAACACTGCGATTGTGTGCGCAGCTTGCCAACTGAGAGAAAACAGTACCTGACCACTCTCCTGCCTTTTCTATTCACATGAACATTCGATTGCAAGCTGTTTTGGACAACTTTCTTTCTCTTCTTGCAAAACACTCGGCAGACCTCCGTGCAGCCTCTAGAACACGATGGGAGATGTTTTCTGTGCTGGCACAGTTTCTCCTTGCCAGACAGAGTGGAAAAGCTTTTTGCTAAGATGTAGACGAGAAGAGAGGCTAAAGACGAAGGTACGGTGCACTGCAGAGCTAAGCACCGCTCCCGGACCTCTTTCGGCAGAAGGCGCACACCGCAGAGCACTGTGAGCGGCAGAATCGTCTTTGCGCGAAGAAGCAGCTTCTTCGTCTCCGGAAGCCGGAGAGAGCGGCAACTTCGCAAAGATGATGAAACAAGCTGCACAACACTGCGATTGTGTGCGCAGCGTGCCAACTGAGAGAAAACAGTACCTGACCACTCTCCTGCCTTTTCTATTCACATGAACATTCGATTGCAAGCTGTTTTGGACAACTTTCTTTCTCTTCTTGCAAAACACTCGGCAGACCTCCGTGCAGCCTCTAGAACACGATGG